>NC_090872.1:1264418-1266918 GCF_036669935.1 Montipora foliosa | reverse complement strand
AATATCGTGTGCGAGGGCGGCAATCTTCTGAAGTGGTTCTTTAATTTACATTAATATTATTACATACAACGCCTGATAGAATCCAAAGATAACCGTCGCAACCAAGATGGCAGTGTAGAACTCCTTTACGTATACTGTCAGCACACTCCTGTGCAGCAGTGAGACGCTGGTAAAGAATGTCATATGCTTGAAATGTCAATGCTTGTAAAAGGTCACTTGGCATCACAAAGGGTGGTAGGTTATTAGGAACTCGCATCAGACAAATATCTGGTGCGACATACCTTTTACAAACAGTTGTAAGTATACTGCAAAAAGATTGCAGCAAAAATTTAATGTTACTCGTAGAGAATAATCGGAGATCTACCTTCTACCTAATGAGGTCTGTATGGAAACATTTCTAAGGGATTTTCAATTGAAAATTCTTAATAATATAACTTGCACGAATATTCTACTTAAGAAATTGGGAAAAGTAGATTCAGATGTTTGCTCTTTTTGTTGCCGTTCTAGAGAAGAATTGAAACATTTATTTTATCTTTGCCCCTTTTCACAAGTTTTCTGGATAGACTTTAAATTATTTTGGTTTGAAAACATAAAAAAAGACATTACTTTATCTTTGAAAGAAATAATTATTGACTTCCGTGGAAAATATCTTGATTTTTTAAATTATTGTATTTTAGTAGGAAAATCTGTAATTTACCAGTGTAGGAGAAACGAGATGAAACGTGCTATAAATTTATTTAAGGTTATGTTATACTAAAAGTATGAAACGGAGTTATATATTGCCGGCAACACCAACATATTGAACAAGTTTCATAGGAAGTGGAAGTTAAAGCCTCTGTCGTAATTTTGTTTCCAGTATTATAAATGTAGCGAATGTTTTCTTTTTTTGTATATTATCCCAAGGTTGTTGTTGTTTTTGTTGCTGTTGTTTTAATATAACGTCGTTTGTGTTTTGCGTGTGTGCGTATGTTAGTGTGTGTGTGTACGTGTAACCGTAATAACCTCCTATATGTAGAGAGATTGTATTTATTCAAAGTAACTGTACAAGTCAAATAATAAACGGAGGAAAAAAAAAGTATACTTAACAAGTCTGTGATGAAACTGTCATCCCTTTGGATCTTTTCTATTGATACTGTTCCATAATTCTTTGAGTACAATTCAAGAGCACAGGAGGACCTTCCTGTTCTTAGTAACTGCATTTAAATTTGATAATAGTGAACTACAACATTTTTAAGGGTACACTTGTTATATCTTTAATAACAACCGCGCACCGCGGTGGCTCCGTTGGCTGAGCACCGGGCTGCCATGCGGGAGGTTGTGAGTTCAACTGCGGCCGGACCAACACTCAGGGTCTTAAAATAAGTGAGGAGAAAGTGCTGCCTTACATCCGCAAATGGTTAGACTGTCAAGTCTTCTCTGATAAGGACTGTAAACCGTAGGTCAAGTCTCACAAATATCTTCCAGTTTATAAGTTCTCTGTGGGACTTAAAAGAACCCACACACTCTTCGAGAAGAATAGGGGATGAAGTTCCCGGTGTTGTGGCATTTGACTCCCTCCTTCCTGCGTCAACCAAAAACTAAAGGCTTACAAATTTTGTAAAGATTCATCATCCCTACTTAGGTCTTACTTTGAAAGCGACAAGGAAGAGTGAAACTTGGTTACATCACGAGTAAATGGTGCAACATCAAAAAGGGATGTCCTCTAGGGTCTTGCTTTGATCCTGCTTCTTTGAAACATTTTGCAGAACGACCTAATCTTCTCCATTGACAGATCCAATCGTCATATTAGTAGCTATAGCTAGTTGCTCTATTGCAGATGTGTCTTTAATACTGTTGTCGTCATAAGTGACAGTTAACGGTGTCTGTCACATCGCAGTTTTCCTCTGATCCGTTGAAATTCTCTGCGAGTTAAAAACAAAAGTTGTTAATCTGTCTGCTTACCATATATCATCCGTACTTTCAGGTCTTAGGTCGAAATCATATACAGGTATTTTCCTTTTTGTTAACTTTGAAGGACATTTCGCAGCTGAAACCCTTTGTGGATTATTCTTTCTTTTTCTCCCGTTGATGGCCACACACACGCTTTAATTAACGTGGTAATACTCGTCCATCTTTCTAATATCTATCATATCATGGACAAATATCCTGGGTCTACGTATAACTTCTAGGCGAGAATGGTTTGTCAGTCAAGCGCCCAATTCCGCTGGTATCGCATTCGTTTTTGTCATAATATTTGTAGTTTTTTCTCCTCTGGCAAAGCTGGTAAAGATTCAAGGCCATAATGATAAAGATGGCTATTGTTAAAATGAACGAAAGTATGTCCTGTGAGGAGAACGCTTAACAGCCAGTCTCCGTAATGACTGTGGAACATCAGAGACACTCTTACTGCTGTTTTCAACGCACTTAATATTTCTTTTTCTCAAACTTTTAGCTTTCAGCCACTTACCCTTACGGCTATTGTGTTTGTCTACGTCTTGCGGGTCCATTTCCCGTGCGCCTG
>NC_090872.1:1239418-1241918 GCF_036669935.1 Montipora foliosa | reverse complement strand
GGACCTGTGGAAATGTAAGTTTCTGAGCCGATCGCCAGTTCTGCCTGTCACTCCTCTGGACGTCGCTTAGTCGAAGACCATGATCTGAAATAGGGAACATTTCGTATACCAACTGCAAGTGATTCATGTGGACAAAATAATCCCCCAACATCAATACACGCGAAGCATGGTCAAGTGGATTAAGAAGCTTCTTGTGGTTATGTATGTAGTCCTGATCACATGCATCTCTGATGTTATACCCCTTCTCTGTCTCAACCTTCCTGCAGGAAAGAACAAAACCAAGTTCCATAGGAACGGGGCGATACCTGCTTCCAACGTTACTTGTCCCAAGCTGGATCAGAAGCTTCCTGCGTCTCGAATCACCGTCTGAACTGTGTCCAATCAAGGGGCCGACAATATCATGAAGTTCCTTTTCGTAAAGGCGCTCAACTGTCTGCCATTGTCTGAACACAAATTCATGGTCAAACCTACTACACGTAGGCATGATGAGAACAGGAATTCGAGGAAGTCTGGGGTGCAGGGGATTCAGGATGATTGCGCGAGAAAATGGACCAATCTTGTACCCGTTGAATGCATTCACGATTGTGTTGTACCCTTGTTCGCTAATCCCAGTAGCTCATCAGTACGCTCGCTGTAACTGATTTTTCCCAGTATGGCGGTCTCGTCTTCTGCTGCCAAGACAGGAACGTGTTTGACACGTACATTACTCATAGCTTCTAAATACAGTTTGCCAAGGACCTTAAAGTTGTTCTGTACAAAACCACCGTCCAGATGTACTAGATGTTGGCTTCGCCACCGATAGATGGAATGAATTTCTGGCCCACAGAGGTTGATCGCTACAAATGTCGCAATTCTTGGCCCGCCCCAAAGTAGCAGAACCTCTAGAAACAGCTTAAAAGAGGACTGGTAACGGCGCCCGTTCTTTTCAACATGAACGTTTCTTGCAACAGTTTGCAGTACACCGACAAGGGTGTTTCTATCCTTCAAATAGCCGTTTTCTGCTGCCTTATCAAGATTGTGGCAAATGGCTTTCATCGAGCCACGTCTTGCGAACTCGGCCAATTTTTCATCTAAAGAACGCTTTCGCATTCTCAGCCTTAAATTCTTGGACTTGAGAAAAGACAACTGAGATTCTGTATCTTCCAGCTTTTCCTTCTGTTCTTTTAATTTCTGTTGCATCTCATATGTGGAGAGGAAGTCATTTCGAATTTTGGAGCTGTTTCTATTACCATCTGAACCAATTCTTTCACTTCGCAATAAAAGGCGTTTCTTGAAAGACGGAAGTTTGGGCACACCCTCACAAGCAGAGCACATATCATTTTTAAACGTCCCCATGTCTGCACAGCGTAAACATTCAGAACTTCGAAATGTCCCCGTTATTTCTTTGGAGCTTTCCTTACAAATTCTAACAAATCTGTAATGTGGCTCTGGATACCAGGAAATTTTACTATTGTCTTCACCTGGCTTTGTATCATTAATAAGCACTTTGGTATTAACAGTCACCTTTTTATCGCCGACATTATACTCGTAACGTTCAAAAAAGAATCCATGACAAAGTTGCTTACCAGGACCTTTTGTGTTAGATCATTTGCATCTTGTGTGCGAGCTGATTTATGGAAAAATGAGGCAGCGTCAGCCACTGAGCCAATGCAGGAGGCCTTCTGCTGATGACCACGTCCTTCAACATGCTGTTTCAAATTGAAGAGAAGGGATCTTTGAGAAATAGCAAATGATGTATTGCAGGAACGGCACAAAACCTCCTCCCCTTGAAAGTGAAAAGCTTTGGGAAATTTGCATTGAATCTGATTTCGAAGATCTTGAATTTCTTTCGGTATTTCTGAACTTCTGGACCGGCTAATGGCTGTATTTAACTTGTGTTTTGAGGTTGTAATGCGCAGCTTTAACAAACTCAGATCCTAGTTCGCTTGTCCTACAACGACTTCAGATGAGCACACATTGCATTCCGCAAAAAGCTTCCCTTGTCTTTTTTTAATATTAAAAGCTACGCCTGGTTCCATCCTTGCAAGTTCATTTGCTCTTAACTGCTGACTTTTCAGTTCGGTATCTACGTCTACCACTTCCACTACCTCTACACGTTCTTCAGGAATACCATGGGGAGTTGACGGCCTTGCACTGGTGTTTTCTACCGGAAAACTGTCCCCGAGATAAAGCGACACTGAAGTTGAAACTGACTCTGGTTTGCTAACGATGCTTTCTACTAGCCCTTTTCCATCACAGGACAAATCGTTTTCTAACTCTTCTTTTATTGGTTCCAGCTTCGGTTTTTTTGCTGGCATTGTTTCCTCTTCGCTTGTAATTACCTCGTGTTCGACTGGTCTGTGGCCACAGTACTCACACAAAATACTTACAGTACCAGTGGTTTCATACTCATCACACTCTTCACATTTCAAACATTTCCCACGCAATACGCCTCTCTTGTCCTTTTCCATTGTAGGCTTTTTTCTTGCCTGCTATTGCCAGCCGATCCTGTGACATACCA
>NC_090872.1:1226918-1234418 GCF_036669935.1 Montipora foliosa | reverse complement strand
GGTACATTATGGTGTATCATATATGAAGTACCTACCCAGGCCGGCTACAGACGCCGCAGTCACTGCGCGGGCGCGAATTCAAAGTATAGCAAGTGATGAGGAGTCTGGTTGATGAAGAACAATGGGTTGTAATTCAAACGTTTGATTGAGGCATTTTGAGTACAGTCGCATTTATTATAGTCGCTTCTCGGAAAATTCATAGACCCTATGCAAAAATGGCTGCCTTTAAATTATTCTTTTGTTCATATTCAAAATAGCCCAACTAACCTCGTTCGGGATAACAAATTCTTTAGAATGTTTGTCTCAAAAACGAGGTTAGTTGGGCTATTTTGAATATGAACAAAAGAATAATTTAAAGGCAGCCATTTTTGCATAGGGTCTATATTTGCCACTGTAACCGAAGTGTCAAATAGGGGGAAAGTAGTGTCGGAAGCGTGACATAGCATGAAATAACGTGACAAGAATGAACGAGTTTCGCTTTATTTGTGCGCGTTTAATATTGTATGAACGCCTTTTGAAGATTTTGTCCGTAACGGAACGCCATAAATTACTCAATTTCCTCACATATCTTATTCCTGTCATCCGCCTTCCCCGCCCCCGCCCCCGCTGCCATGACGGTGACGGTGTAGGAGTGGTAAACGGCTTAGCTACATAATTCCGGAATTTTGGGGGGGAATTTTAGAAAAAAATTGACAATTTCGAGAACTTTAGAGCAATTTGAACTTTCACCTGACATGTTGGAAACTTTTCACAGGCAAAATCGTTGACAAAACGTGTTTTTTCGGGAATTTTAGAGAGTTTTTGGAGAATTTTAGACATTTCTAAAAGAATTTTGGAGCTTTTGTCTGGGAAATTCTGAAAAGAATTTTAGACAATTTTTCGGGAATTATGTAGCTAATAAGCTTAGGTAAACTCCTTCTTCCGTTAGGTAAATCCTGTATTAGTGGATAGTAGATTTACTCCCTAGCCTTATTTGGTTTTTACTTTTGTTTTTTTCCTGAAATCCATCATAAATTGGCTTCCATTTACTCAGTAAATTCAGTTGGTGCACTTAATTTATCTAAAGAGTGTCAGTCTTCAAGACAAGTCATTTTCCAAGTCTTCTCAGATGTGTAGTTATCAATAACACTTGGTATGTTATCAGTATTTTCTTAATAAGTAATTACTAATAATTTTTTTTTTATATCTATTGTTTGTATGTGTAGTGTAATGAATGCAAGACCCTTCTCGTCAGTGGCGGTTTTTTCAACAGCTATAGCTGGCTGCTGTTTTAATTACGTAATTATCTGTTGTAGCGTTCGTTTGTCTTTTTTGTTACTTTGCGTACGGTTTGTTGTGTTAATAACTTGTCTATTGTACTTTTGTGGGTCATTCTTTGTTGAAAATCGAAAATGTACTAATTGCTGTGCGGGTAACAATGTCGCATCTGGGAATAGCAGCTACTATTTTCATTTTCCATTTTACGTATGTAAATTTCAATGGATCGCAGTAACTTAAAATTTAAAACTAGCTCGCTGAATGTTCGGGGTATTCGTACGTTTGAAAAACGTAAGTCAATTTTCAATTGGATAATCAAGCAAAACTCAGACATTTGCTTTTTGCAAGAGACTTACAGCACCGAGGAGATTGAAAATCAATGGAAAAAGCAGTGGCCTGGAGATATTTATTTTGCTCATGGCTCTTTCCATAGTCGCGGGGTCGCCATTCTTGTACGAAAATCCTTTGACTTCAAATTAAAATCAATCCGATTTGATAAGGAAGGTAGGTACCTCATTTTAGAGACAACTATTCAGGATGTCCCGTTTCTTCTGGTAAATAGGGACTTTAAGCAAATCGCTACGGCTGGCGCTAATACGGCTGCCGGAAGTAAATTTCCCCCAAAATGAGACACTGCGCATGTACGTCGGTTGCATCAAGCCGTAGTGTGAAATCTGACTACGTGAGTCGGGATGTTTTGTTGTAGCGGCTACTACGTCGGGTTTATTTTGCTTCTCTGGCCCTTTTCAACGGACATCTCGGCATTTTAAGAATTCCATTGGATACCATGTCCTTTAAAGTCAATTTAAGTCGAGGATTGTGTCAAGGTTGCCTCTCATAAGCTTGTAAATCCGTATCATGAACTTACGATAAGTTTTGGCAAAGGTGTTGGAATGGCGAAGTGAGTCAAGTGAAATATTCGTGTTCAGCACGAGGTTGTTTTTCTTTGCTTTGAGGATTTAGTGAAGATGTTTTATATCTGGATACTATAAGATGCTATTTTGCTTCTTTGAGTGTTGATATGTTTGTGTTTTTCACTCGATATTCTTTGAGATATTTGTCTCTGAAATGATATATTTCGTCCCATCAAATTGTTGTTATTGTACAAGGTGTATAGCATTCGCTTTTGCTTAGAAATAATCTGTTCGTCCTAGCAAGGCGAACAATGGCCATCGTCCTTTGAGCGAAGCCATTTGGCTGTGAGAAACTAAATAAAAGAGATTTTAAACTCCTTAGCCCATGTTTCCTTGTATTTTGCTTCGCTAAACTTAAAATTTAGCAGACCACCGCGCCGTACTCTCCCCAGACCTTTTCAGGCACGGTAGCCGTAGTAGAACCAGCCGTAGAGATTTGCTTAAACTCCCTAATATCTACGCTCCTAATACCACCACTCAACAAACTATGTTTTTCCAAATGAATGAAGGGGTAGTTTCTAAAGAAACTGTGGTGCTGCGTCGGTGGGGAAGTAGTATACAAAAATTTGGTTTATCAACGGAGTTGATAATGTAAATTGGCCACCGTACAGAGATTCTAAAAGCTGACGTTTCGAGCGTTAGCCCTTCGTCAGAGGAGGGCTGACGAAGGGCTAACGCTCGAAACGTCAGCTTTTAGAATCTCTGTACGGTGGCCAATTTACATTATCAACTCCGTTGATGAAACCAAAATTTTGTATGTTTTTCCAAACATTGTCCGAGCTCATCTACGATGGAGGATTCAATGAATCTGACCAAAGAATTATATTAGGAGGGGACCTTAACGTAACCATAGATCCAGATCTAGACTGCTCGGGTGGAAACAAAGTGTTAAAAGACTCAGTTAAGTGTGTGGAGGACATTTTGATGAATTACGATTTAGTTGATATTTGGAGAATCCGTAATTCCGATATAAAGAAATTTACTTGGAGACAAAAAAGCCCAATTATCCAGAGATGTCTTGATTATTGGCTCATTAGTGATTCGTTACAAGATGATGTAGCAAAGGTCGACATAGTGACAGCTATAAGAACGGATAATAGTGCAATAACCTTAGAAATCGATAGTCTGGATGATCAGCAGCGTGGCCCATCTTTTTGGAAATTCAACAACAGTCTCTTGGATGACGCTTTGTTTATTCAGCGTTTACGTGAAAAATTTTCAATGTGGCTCGATGAAATTAATTTCTGTGTTGATCTGAGAATTAAATGGGATTGGATGAAATACAAAATTCGCGAGGAAAGTATATCTTTTAGCAAATTGAAAGCTCAAGAAAGGAGAAGAAAAATCCAAGCAATTGAAAATAGGCTTAAAATATGCGAAGAGAGAATTGCAAGAAAATCTTGCCAACCTGGAATCGGCTAAAGCAGAGTACGAACAAGAATATGACTACATTGTAAGGGGCTCAATCATCCGATCCCGTGCTACATGGCACGAACAAGGGGAAAGGAACAGCAAGTATTTCTTGAATTTAGAGAATAGTAATAAGAAGAAAAGCTGCATAAGAAAACTTATTAGGACAAATGGAGAAGAGACTACCGCCCCGAGCACTATTACGAGTGAAATTTACAGTTTTCACTCGAAACTTTACGACGAACAGTCAGGAATACGAAGTGACTATTCAACTTGTCCCTTTCTTGAAAATTTCTCTTCATCTTCTAAGTTAACTGATTCAATGCGTGAAATGTGTGAGGGCCAGTTAACTTATTCGGAATGCTTCAAGGTTTTGTCGACCTTCAACAACAATAAAACTCCTGGGAACGATGGGCTCACAGTAGAATTTTACAAGTTTTTTTGGCCAGAAATCGGATCGTTTCTAGTTGACTCTTTGAATTATGCCTATTTTCACGGAGAATTATCAACGACGCAAAAACAAGCCGTAATAACTTTAATTGAGAAAAAGGACAAAGACAGGAGATTGATCAAAAACTGGAGACCGATTTCTCTAGTGAATGTTGACGTAAAAATTGGCTCCAAAGCCATTGCTAAACGGCTAGAGAAAGTTTTGCCTCATATCATTCATTATGATCAGAATGCCTTTGTCAAAGGACGAACCATTTTCGACGCAGTTCGTACGATAAGCGACGTCATGGAGTTTGCAAAAATGCGAGACTGCCAAAGTATAATGACCGCGATAGACTTTGAGAAAGCCTTCCATTCGTTGAATTGGAATTTCCTTCTCAAATCGCTGGAATTCTTTGGTTTTGGTGAATCTGTTTTAGCGTGGATCAAAACGTTTTACAGATATATAACAAGTTGTGTGATTAACAATGGTTTTTCCACTCGCTCTTTTAATCTTAAGAGGGGCGTTCGCCAAGGTGACCCGCTTTCACCATCACTCTTCATAATAGTACTTGAATTACATGTATTGGCATTATCGATACGTAATAACGATGAAATCAAGGGCATTGTAGTGGATGGTAATGAAATCAAATTAGTCATATTTGCTGATGACATGACGTCATTTGTTATGGACAAGCTATCGTATCGCACCCTTTTTGATACTCTTACTCTGTTTAGTACATACTCCGGATTGAAGGTAAATCACGAAAAAAAGGAAATTCTTTTACTCGGAAATATGGAAGGTAGTAGCTCAGAACTAGGCGTAAATGATATAAGTAAAGTCATAAAAATTTTAGGGGTGAATTTTACCTTTAACCACTCACTGTTTTATAAACTAAATTTTGAATCAATCGAGAAATCTCTGAGAGGATTGTTGAAGGGCTGGAGCTGGAGAGGACTTACTTTACTTGGAAAAATTCAAGTGATCAAATCTTTCAAACCTTTTGCTATACCAAAGATCTTATACAGGGTTGTTCTTATTTCAAACAAAAAAGAGTTTATTAAAAAAATTAATACTTTATTATATTCTTTTGTTTGGAAAGGAAATGACCAGGTAAGGCGCACAGCTTTTATCAACCCAATCGATCAAGGAGGCTTAAAAATGCCCAATATTGAGTCTATGATCTCTGGCCAAAGAATAATCTGTATAAAGAGATATCTGCCCACCGATCGTGCCAGCTGGAAGTTTTTTTTGGATTTTTATCTTAAAAAAGTAGGGGGGAAATTCTTGTTCCATTGTAATTTCAACTACACTAAATTATCGATAGCTCTTCCAGAACTTTACAAAGAATGCATTGTGACATGGGCCCTTCTAAACGAGGACAACCCATCCTCACTCTCTGAAATAGCAAATCAAGTCATATGGAATAATCGGTTTATTTGTATTGAATCTAAGTCAATTTATAACAGTAGGCTGGTTGATCTTGGAATTGTTAAAATTGGAGATCTCTACGACACAAGGGGGAGAGCTCAAGTCAAACAAGGAGCCATTATATTCAACTCTCTCACCAATTGAGCATTTCCTACTTTTCAGTCTCCTTGCTGCTTTTCCGCAAGAATGGTGCAAAGTATTAAAAACAGATAAAATTTCTATCGCCTCAAAAACAAATGACCTATTCCCAGATGACTTTTATTTACGTATTGAAGGGAAAAGAGTTGATTTCCGAAGTCTACAATCGAAGTTATTATATGAAAGTTTTGTTTCTAAGATATCTTCTACACCAATAGCGCAGAGGAAATACAACGTTTTTTTCAATACCCACACATCCCAGTTAGACTGGGAAAAGATATACTTGCTGCCTTTCAAAACAACATTGGACACTAAATTAAGAGAATTCCAATATAAACTATTAAACAGGATCTTGTACACAAACAAGATGCTGTTTAGGTTTAAAAAAGTCGACTCTCCTTTATGCGATTTTTGTGAAAAGGAGTTAGAAACCATAGAACATGTTTTCTTTTATTGTACAAAAGTGCGTTTTTTTTGGGACGATTTGAAGGCTCTTCTTAATTCTGTAAATATAACTGTTAGCTTTGACATTAAGGATGTTCTTCTCGGGTTTCTAGATACGAGCGATAGTATAAACATCCTAATCAATTACATTGTCCTTGAAAGTAAGTTTTTTTATTTATCGCTGTAAGTTAAATAAGGGCCCTCTAAAATTAAGATTGTTAGTCGATAAATTTAAGAAAACGTTTGAAACCGAACGCGTTATTGCGAGAAAAAGCAACAAATCCATTTCCACGACGACAAAAAATGGAAACCTCTAATTCCATTAATACAATGAATACAATAGTAGCTGTTATCCATTTTTGTTTACCGCTTTTCCTTGTCTATTTGTATGCTTTTAATTCCATTTGATTCCAAATGATCCATTTGTTACCATTATTTCACAATGAAATGAATGAATGGAATTCTGTTATTCGTATCGTGACTACAAACGTCACAAAAAGATAAGAATGACAGAATTCCATTCACCCTCACTTTCCATCCTCATAATCACGCAGTCAAAAGTATCATTCTTAATAATTTTAAAATACTCCAAAATGATCCCGAGACTGGTAGAATCTTTTCGCCACCTCTACTTATATCATTCAAACGCGACAAAAACGTAGAAAACATTTTAGTAAGAAGCGCGCTCAAAACTAACGAGCAATCCGGCACTCAAATGTGCGCGCTCACGATGCAAAACTTATCTTTTCATTGTTATTACTAGTAAGATATCGGGACCTAAGCGATTTGTTAAGATCACTGATCGTTTCACATGTACCTCCGCAAGTGTCATTTATTGCATAACTTGTACGTTATGCAATGAATTATACATTGGCGAGACAGGTAGACGACTAGGCGATCGATTCCGCGAGATGTTGAGAAGAATGACAAGGATGCATCTAAGCCAATCGCTCGTCATTTTAATCTCCCTAACCACTCCAAAAAACATATGACTATCTGCGGCCTTTCCCTTCATCTAGGTACGACGGAAAGCCGCAAGAATCTGGAACAAAAATTCATCTTCCAAATCGGCACTATTAATCCTCACGGTATTAACGAACGCTGTTCATTTAACTAATATATTCCTATTTTTCACATTGCCATGTTACTACCAATAGCATAGCTCCTACTCTACTATAAAAACTACACGTAACCCACAATTCCTCGATTCGCTCTGACGAAGGTCTAACGCTCGAAACGTCAGCTTTTAGAATCTCTGTACGGTGGCCAATTTACATTATCAACTCCGTTGATGAAACCAAAATTTTTCTTCATATAATAGTTATTGGATTATAACATTGTTTAGTTTGTTTTCAATATTTGCAGTCATTCTACTTGTTTGGTTTGTGATTTCTTTGCCTTTTAGATCGCAAGCATTTTTCTTCATGTATCAGCTATGTAGCATAGTTTTTATTGTTCAGGTTCTAAATAATATCA
>NC_090872.1:1216918-1221918 GCF_036669935.1 Montipora foliosa | reverse complement strand
CAACAATGGATGATGAAATAGACAACACACTCGTTAAAAATGAAAGCAATTTATCAGATGACGATTGTGAAGAAATGCGTTTCTTAGTAAAACAGGCAAAAGCTCAAATAGTATCGTGGAAGGCACATATTTTACGCTCAATCCACCAAGATTCAGCAAGGATTAACTTCCGGGAATTACTAAACGAATCCTCTGTCCTTGTCATCCAGGACTGGGCCAGGAAGTATTTGTCACGAAAGTACCGCGAGAGCCAGACAGACTAGTTTGGAAAACGAGGAATTCCTTGGCATATCAATGATGCGTTTACGAGAGTAGATGGCGAAATACAGATGCTGACATTCTGCCATATTTTTAAGGCATGCAGTCAGGATAGCAATGCCGTTCTCGCAGTAATGGCAGACATGATCCAGTAGCTGAAATCCATCATGCCAAGCTTGACAACCGTCTACTATCGGCAAGACAATGCCGGCTGCTATCACTGCGGGCACGTCATTATTAGCTCAAGCAAATTAGGCCAAAAGAGGCTTGACTTTTCAGATCCACAGGGAGGAAAGGGTGCGTGTGACCGCAAGGCAGCGACCATCAAGTCTCACATGAGAGTCTTCCTAAATTCAGGAAATGACATCGAGACACCAGAACAGAAGCCATGGTATCTTTCGGTGGAGTGCCTTCACGTAATGTCACGCTTTGTGAACCGTTTACAAGCGTGGAAACTCCAGCATTCAAGATATTCGCGTGTGGAGGGCGTACGGAATCGGTCCGGGTAAGATCGTGTATCAACAGCAGTCTTCTGGACAAGGTTCAGGCGCTTTACCGGCCCTTGTGGTAGCCCAAGTACACCGAAGTAATTTTTCATCGATAAAAGGGCGAACTGCTTCCGCGAAGCCCTCAGGGGATGAAAAAGAATCCACAGGCTCGGGAGGGGAAGATGCTTCGACTAGCCTTTTTGCTTGTCCGGAGGACGGATGTATAAAAAGGTTCATTAGGCATTCCTCAGTGCTTCGTCACTTGGACTATGGTAAGCACCAATATACCCTTGAGCATGAAACCTTATACGAAAAAGCTGCTGTCCAATATGCAGAACAACTGGAAGGACAAGGAGCCACTATGGTACCCGTCGTTAAGTGTCCATACCAAACACGCCAGTGCACGAAATCTGGATATCGGCTGGGCGCTGAAGGTAACTGGACCTCGACGTACTAGGTTCACTGTTGCACAACAGTCATATCTTATCAAAAAGTTCAAACTCGGAGAGATGACAGGGCAAAAAACTGATCCGGCATCAGTGGCTCGATCTCGATGATGCATGCAAAAGATATCAATGGTACCTGGATGTTCCAGTGACAACTTCCTGACAGCCAATCAAATAGGACGATTCTTTTCACGTCTTGCGTCAAAGAAAACTCTCCCTGACGAAGAAGCTAAAATCGAGGTGATGGAAACTGCTAGATATGAGGCTGACATTGATACCATGATATCCCAAGTGGTTGACGATCTCACACCAAGGCACCCGATTGTGTTTGACTCTTTTAACCTTTGCGAACTGTCCTCTACAGGGAAACTAAACACCCTTTCAATCCCACTCCTAAGAGAGATGTGTTGTCACTTTGGTATCGCTGTTGACGACATCAAGGTTAGGCGCCGGAAACCGTACATCGAAAAATTAAAAACGCTCAGTGATAAGTGTACTTGTAAGCAGCTATGATTAAAGTAGTATGTATTGGATTAAGTAATTTATATCCAAACCAGAATTCGACATTTTCTTTTCAAAGTTCAGGTCAAGTTTTCGTTTCTTTGCTGCCCGTGATTCTGTATTATTTCACAATGTAATGTATGATAAGGAATTTCAAGATGTTTTCACAATACGCAGTTCTGTATACGAGTTTAAAAAACGGGACATTGGACTTTCATACTTGCGATTTGGTGGGGTTTAAAATCCTTAAAATTGCCAAAAACCGTAACATCACCTGGATTAATGGGGTAGCATTTTGTTCTGCGCAGTCTTATGACTGCTCTCTTTGAACGTTTTATGTTGTGCGTGCAATATAGTTAGTGGCACTTTTTGACACCTTTTTCCCCAAACTTCCCGTTGGCCGTTCTCGTCCTCGTTATTGCATCTCAGTTTGTCACGGTTCTTTACGCGCTGACGATTTTATTCTTTTTCAAAGTTGAACTTAATCGAATATCTAGTACGTGCGCAGCGTTTTACTGAAGGGACCCGATATGCTACTTTCGTGTATTCAGAACTCACTTATCTCGCGAAACAGTTAGGAATACAGTTTAAAATAGTAAGGCTCAATTTTTTGTCTCCATTAGGAGAGCCTGACTGGGGTTTATTACGTCCAAATCGTTGCGTGACATCCTTAAGGTTTTTAATAAATTCTGATTTCAACCTTAACAGGTTGAAATCAGAATTTATTTTACCACAACGACAACGTAAAGTTTGTTTCCTTTATTTCGCACATAATTTATTTTTTAGGCTTGATGCTTCCAAATAAATATGAAAAACAAGCGCAGGATTACTGTGAAATTGATAATGATAAGTCGCTCTTCATTCCTCACTTTAAATTAAATATACACGCAAATATGTTTTCTACATGTTAGTTCAAGTGCAAAAAGCCCTTTAAATCTTGCAATCGCATTCATAATACGCCAGTAATTAAGAAACGAAAGATATCATGAGCAACTGAAAAGAAGTGGCAGAAGTCACGGCTTGACTTCCGTGACACCATTTACACAAGTTGACGGATTGATGCTGTGACTTTGCCGATTTTGAGGGTGTTGATAGTCGGCGCTGATAAAAAGCCCGGCGCTAATTTTTATATCCGGATTAAGACCAACGTTTCTACTTACTAAATCTAAAAATTTCGGGCGATTTGCTATTTTACCGGGAATGGATATCTCCTTCTGAAAAAATGCACCGAGCCGGGAATTTCGACCACGCAAAATTTTGCCAATTTTTCACGGCTTTCCCTGAATTTCTATTTCGACACAGAAGTGAATGTTTAGGCTCGAATTACTCGTTGACACGTATTAAAGACGTTTCTGGGCACAAATGTGAGGTTAAAAGCGATGCGAACTGAAAATGGGGATTGATTTGAATTTAGCATCTTACGCTAAAATGGCGGCGTTTTCTCTGATCGCGGGGGCCGAACAGAATTTCGTCCTTGTCGGGAATAAAAATAAATCTTTCAAGAAAAAAATCCCACCACGTTTCTTACAGTATGATAGGCTATCTTTGTATGAAATATGAAGAATTTGTTTTTTCATCATGTGCCAACCTTTTTTATTTTCGCTCGGTTTTAGTGGACATTTCCTCTTAATTCGTTTCAGAACTTTACTACAGACTTCGTCAGTGTGTGAATTCCAAGTCAGCTGTTCATCAAGTACGAGACCAAGAAGTTTGTGACTGTCTACACTTTTTATCGCTGTTCCATTGTGAGTGATCTGGATTCTTTGACCTTGCAAACGTGCCAATTTGGGTCTAGTGGAGATAACCATAGATTCCGTTTTTGCAACATTCAAAGCCATTCCATGGTGTCCTATCCATAATGAAAGGGGTTTTAAACAATTTCCCAACTGCTGATTCACATATTCTAAAGTTCTGCCAGCAACTAATATTGTCGAATCATCCGCAAACATCTTTAATTTCTGGGGGTCATCGATTTCAAAAGATAAGTCATTCATAAACGTGATAAAGAGAAGGGGACCCAAAATGCTCCCTTGTGGGATACCACGTGAGATATCAAGAAAATCAGAAGTTGTTCCATTTACGGCTACGGCTTGTTTTCTCATCGATAAATACGAGTTAAACCCAGCCAAGCGTTGACTCACTTAAACCATAGATTTCTAATTTCTTGAGAAGAAGATTGTGATTAATAAGGTCGAAGGCCTTACTCAGGTCCAGCATTAGAAGACCATTTATATCGCCCCTGTCCATATTAAGAAGTAGCGTGTCAGTAATGTCAATAAGAGCAGTGACGCAGGAATGATTCTTCAAGCACGCAGATTGATTCTCTATAAGGAGTCTAAATTTTTGAATTACAAAAGACCAGAAATGTTAGTGTGCCATTCTACTAAAAGCCTTTTGAACCAATGACGGTGTAGTGATCTTTGGTTGAATATTTCCCAGGTCACATGTCAGAGCGATGTCAAGGCAGAATAACGACATGTGCTCAACACTGTTCATATTTCATGTTTAGAGATGTGGTCTAAGTAATATAATTTTCATCATTGCTTATACAGCATCTTTGAAAAACACGGAAACAAAATGTTTCAATTTTGGTACTAATTCCCCACCCCCCTTCACGTACCTTATCAACTTATGATTTCCGTCTATATGCCATAGTGCCTGAGGGGAATACACGTTGTACACTCTACGTCGTAAAGACTGCCTCCACCTTTGTAGAACACCAGTTGGATCAGTCCTAAGAAGTTATTGTCTAACTCTCTCTCTGAACTCTGTACCCCTTACTCTTCAAATGACCTCTGAGCATTCTTAGCCCCACTCCTGGATGCTGCTGCTGGACACTTTTCACTAGGCTATCAAGTTCCTGTTCTCCAATTGTACTGTATGCCCCTTGTTACGAAAAATAGCATTGCGTGACTAGCGTTACTTTCTGGAGGCTTCGCGAGAGTTCGTAGTTTGTTTATTTTTGGATTCGTGCGTAAGCGTTTCTAAATCGGTGTGTTTTGTAATCTTTCTATAATTAGAGTGATTACTATTTTAGAAAGTTCTAGAAGTTTATTGTCAGAGTATATAAGTAGACGAGTCCAAGCGGAGTGTTTTTCTAACTAGTTTTTCACAAGCGAAGACAGTTGGCGTTAGCCGTGTTTAGTCAAGTGTGACAGAAGCAGTGTTTATTCAAGTTGGCGGTGGCCGTGTAAGTTTAGTCAAGTACGTGTTATTTAGAGTTTACTTCGTGGAAACTACGTTCATTTTTGGAATAAATCTTCTTGTTGTTGTTCCGACAACCCTGCGTTCAGTTTAGTTTGCAAGC
>NC_090872.1:1181918-1209418 GCF_036669935.1 Montipora foliosa | reverse complement strand
TTGCGCTCATAACTGCGAAGATCATAGCTTCACTTGATTTCATATCCGCAGTTCATAATCGATTCATTTTATATACCATTTCATCACTGATTCATTCCTCACGGGACCATTAAAACCCACAAATGATCAGCTCCCAACGTCAGTGGCTTCATAGCTCAGTTGGTTAGAGCGTCGCACTGGAATCGCGAAGTCACGGGTTCAAACCCCGTTGAAGTCCTGAATTTAACATGGCTTCTCTACGCAATTGTAAAAATTGCGCTGATAAATGCGAAGATATAGCTTCACTTGATTTCATATCCGCAGTTCATATACGATTCATTTTATATACATTTCATCATTGATTCATTCCTCATAGGACCATTTAGAACCCACAAAATGACCAGCTCCCAACGTCAGTGGCTTCATAGCTCAGTTGGTTAGAGCGTCGCACCGGAATCGCGAGGTCACGGGTTCAAACCCCGTTGAAATCCTGAATTTTTCAGGCTTCTCTACGCAATTGCAAAAATTGCGCTCATAACTGCGACGACCATAGATTCACTTGATTTCATATCCGCAGTTCATATACGATTCATTTCATATACCATTTCATCATTGATTCAATCCTCACGGGACCATTAGAACCCACAAATGACCAGCTCCCAACGTCAGTGGCTTCATAGCATTGGTTAGAGCGTAGCACCGGAATCGCGAGGTCACGGGTTCAAACCTACGCGGTACGCAGAAACTAATAAATTCAAGTCGAAGTATGTAGTTTATTTCAAAGAGTATTTCTCGTTCTAAAGGCGTGACTCGCGAATCAAGCAGTGTTCGATTGTGAATTTTACAGTTCGGTTATCTACAATTTTCACAAGATCGTGGGAAGAAAATAGCACTCGTTTACTAAGTAAGCTAGCCTGTTCCAGGCTCCCAGATAGTTTTCCCGACTATCTGGGAGCCTAGAACAGGCTATAAGTAAGCCTAAGCGCTCGCTTCAGTCATTTGGACTTAACTCTCTTTTAACATTTTAGCTTTCATTTTACGGTTCGGTTAACTATACTTTTCACTTTTCATACAATATTTATACATATGTATGGCATATTTGTACATATGTATGGAAATATTTATACAATGCTAAGTGGTGCTTCCAACAACTACAGCCGTGTTTGTTATTCTCGCGCCCGAGAAAATTTTAGTGGAAGTAAAAGCGAAGTGAGTGGTTGTCCAATAGTTTTTATTTGTCGCTCCCGTATTTGAAGATACAAACCTAATACTGAAATGGAAGATCTCTGGACCTAGGGTACGGAGGGAAGTGCATTTTTTGTGTTTGTAGGCAGCCGTAAAACTGGAACTAGAGTCAACTTCGAAGAGTAGTTAACGGATTGCAGAAACTGTTCCAGTGTTACTTACTTGACACAGAATTTTCTTCTGGCTCTCCAGATAGTGAACAAATTCAGTTGCATTTTCCAGTGTAGATTTCGAAATTTCAGTCGGTGGGGCAGAAGCTGGAACTCCGGCGAGAAGTTCAGTCATGGTGTGATTAAAAACATGCATTGCTGCCGCAACGCCGCAACTCTTAGAACTAGCTCTGGCATTTTGGACTTTGGGGGGACTTTGTCGTCTCGGATGCCTTCGTTAACCTCTGCGACAAACTGATCGATGTTGTCCATAAGGAGCTGCTGTGCGTTGGGCTCGAAGGTGAAGTGAAGTTGACCATTGTCGTAGATGTTCTTGAAACTTTAATTGAAGTCTTCTATTACCTCAGTTAACAGGTGGTTAGCAGCCGTCTCCATTTCTGTGACTGTCGGCCTGAACGCTAGTGGAATGGCAAACAGACCATGTCCATGGTCCATTTTTTCTATCAGTCTCGCCACGTTGAACAATGGGATGACTCTGCTCTCCTCAGTCGACTAGTGGTATGAACTTTGTTCACCGGAGAACAACTTGTATAACAGCTGAACGTACCCAGTGGCGTTATCCTCGTCCGACTTCATTAACTTGTTAAGAATGTCAAAGACTTCAGGGGAGAGAATGAATCCTTGATGTTGATTTGCCAGCAGTTTCAGCAATCCTGAGGACGTTGTTTTGCTGATAATTGAAGAAGTTAACTCTAAGTGTTCTAACGGGTCTTGGGTGGCATGCTGAATTGCGGACGATTTTCCTGAAAAGATTAACAAAAAACGGTGGTATCAAAAATTGAACCACATATGAAATTTTTTTAGGAAGGGTTGACCAATGTATCAAGTAGAGTGAAAGAATTTTCAAGTGAAGTCACGATACGTTTACCTGTTCCCGGGTATCTTACAAAGATGGTGAAGATGTTAAGCGATTGATTGTGCGTCAATGTTTGAACTCACCATTATTTGGATTATAGAACGATTATAGAACGATTATGGATTATAGAACGAGGTATTTTCATGCGAAGCGCGCTAGTAGAATACCTTGTGATCGTGTTTGCGATCATATGATTCACAAAAATAGGATATTCGGCGCCACAAATTAAAGAAAGGGTACAAGTAATGTATTTGTTTTGTTGTTGTTGTTGTCGTTGTAACAAACGGGGCATCGATGCGCTCGATTAAGCAACGGAGTTGTAATTCATTTTGGCAACTACGAGACTGCAGGACTGCGGAAGCAGCATTGCAACACGACTGATTATCATTTCAACGACTAACGACTACGGGGCTGTAGGACTGCAGCAATACAATACGACGGCGGCACTGTGGGAGCAGTTTTCAAGTTAGATATTTTGTGGGCCGGGTATTCTGCAATCTAGCCAACAAAATAGCACTCGTTTACTGATTAAGCCTGAGCGCTCGTTTCAGTGATTAGGCCTAAGCACTTTTCTAACATTTTAGCTTTCAATTTACGGTTTGGTTAATTACACGTTCACGAGATTATCTCACTGCGTACCGCGTAGCCACCTTCTAAGATAGCCTTCCATCTTAAATTGATTATCTTCCGTGTATAGCGTAGCCAGTTTCTAAAATAGACTTCCATTTTCACTTGATTATCTCAATGCTTACCGCTTACCACGCAGCCAGCTTCTAAGATAGCCATTTTTAATTCGCAATTGATTGTTACTTGAATAAATCACATACTTCCACTTGAATTTATTAGTTTCTGCGTACCGCGTAGGCGGCTTGGCAGAACTTTGTTCGAGTGGCAGGGTAATATTCTGCAGTTACTCCCAAGAAGGGTTCGTATTTTAAGGTTTGACGTAACACGTTCTAAAACCAACGGAGATATTGTAAAACGTTAATTTTTGGCAAAATGTTGATATTTCCGATTAAAATGTGCTAAGAAAACTGGGAATTTTGGCACAAAGTAGGTTATTTAAGTTTTAAAATTGCTAAGCCCGGATTGCCAAGCTTGGATTTGAAAAAAAACAAAGGGTCAATGTACGGTTTTTTTGCCAACCAAAGCATGCCGGAATTGCCGGTCCTTTGGAGGTGCAATGAAAGATGGACCATTTTGCTTAAAAATAATCTTTTTTTGCTAAAAGGACTTGGCAAGAAATTCAGAGGTTTCTTTCATTTATTGCCAGAAACATAAATTTATGTCAAGAATGAGAAGAAAGGTTCCAAATATTTCCAAATTGAAGAAGGTGGATTGATTTTTTTGTCAAGAAAGGCAAATAAGTGTTCCACGAGTTACTTAACATTCAAATCTGTTTGACGACATCATCGTAAGCTCTAAGTTTAAAATCAGTCCAATGCAATGCAAAATGACGACGGGAATTTCCAGCGTCAAAGATGTAGGGTTGATACAAAATGACCGCGGAAATTTCCAAAGTCAAATTTGCGAGAGGCACGACCATGGAAATCTCCAACTTAATTCAAAACGACCATGAAAATTTCTAAAATCAAAATTTAAGGTTAATTGCCATCTTCCGTCTCTGATTCCAATCTCCAAGGGGAGCACATTCAACCGATATCATTACGTTCACTCGGCAAAGAATTAACGCCATGAATTGGTTCCACGGTTAATTTTACAAGGGTAGTCTCTGTCGTGGTCTTCAAATGGTGTCTTAAAACGTTTACTGGTATTTGGACTGAGATCACTCACCGTTTTCGTTGACTCAGTGTGGCTTCAACCGTAGGTCATTCGTCGCTGGGCTACTTGTAGACATGGCCGAATCTGCTCAGTTCTCCTCGCTAATTTTATCATCGAAATGAGTATCGAAAAGATCATTAGTAGCAAGGCTGTTACAGGACGATAAACGCAGTCTTTTTCCGTATTGTGCATTTGAAACTATTTCAACGTCCTGTTGTCCCATTTCGTTTATGTTTCAATGTCGTGATGTGAAACTGGGCGGCAAGTTTCTATGTGTGTCATGTGTCATGCGGTTTTTGAATGCGACAGTGCGGTTGAAGTTGAAAGCCAATCACGACTCCAACGGCTCGCAAATGTTTTTCTATTCCCTTGTAGAGTTTTATTCGTGGTATAATGTACGTGTTAATTCATTAAAATTGAAGAAATTAAAAAGACTGATAAATTTTGGAAAACAATAACTTTACTGGATGGAATGTATGATTAGGCTTCAGTAAACAGCAATCTTCAATCACTGATGAGCCTTTTACAATCTGATGGTAAAAAAAACACTTTATGGAACTGATTTTAACACCACTATTTATAAACTGTTATTTGTTTTGATAGTAACTACGAAACTTATTTAAGTAATGGTAAATTTCCACATCTTCTTGGTTTTTAAAAGAACGTATTTGACAAACAAAATAATGTATCAGACAGTTTGCCAAATATTACAAGAAATGCTGATACAATTTATATTCACTGTGATATTGCTTTTAATAAAATAACCTTTAATCAACGACAAATTGATGTAATTTATGCATTTTCAAAAAGTAATTAATTTATACTTACCCATTTCAAATTAAAACAAAATGATTAAGTTGGTTAAATGTAATAAGAAAAAAGTTTTAATTAATGTAAGGGTAACAGATAGACAAAATAATAAAGTTGATATGGTTGATTTTATTATAAGTAGTTTTTTCTAATAATTATGGATTTCTAAACATTTTTCTCTTTTTATTATATCGTTTAAAAAATTACCTCTTAGATTTTTCAAAAGAGGTTGAAACTTTTTAAGTTTCCACTTTTTTTTAGTTTTTTCTTTTTTACTTTTTACAGAAGGTTTCGATTTTTTTTCACCTGTCAATTGATTTTTAAAAACATTTTTTTCTTTCTTTCTTCCTTTCTTTCTTTTTTCCGAAAAAAAAAACAGAAATGTTTAAGAAAAAAAAAGAGACTTAATTTTAATATTCTTGATACACCAGTTACTTTACCAAAGAATAATCAACTACAAGAAAAATCTGGTTATAGGTTTTCAATTAACAAGAGACACGATTGGTATGATTGGTATAATGAGTATTTTCGATTTACTTATACTTTTGAAGCAAAAGCAAACGGGGCTGGTCTTGCTGATGATTCTCCTGCCAATCCAATTAATGGTTCCTTTTCACTAATTAATAAAATTGCTCTAAAATCAAATGCAAGAGAACTTTATGTTGTTGATAAAGTAGACAAACTTATTTTTATAAAAAAGAATATGCTGAATCAGTTACAAAAAATGAATTTCGGTATCTTGATAAACAAATAGTAAAGTTTTAAATAATAATTCAAGAATAAAACAAAGAGCAGCATTAACAGTTGGTACTTGTAATGATGATCCAAGATTAACAAAGACATTTGACACAATAATGCCATTAAATCGTTACTCTGCTTTTGAAACTTAAGAATATCAATTACATCCACCAATGAATCTTGATTTTTTTAATTAAATTTCAAGATTATAATGAATTAATTTATCAAGCAGCTGCACAAAATGATAAGAGTTGTTGCAAGAAAATCTGTAAAAAATGTAAGTGCTCTGTTTATATTGCAAGTGCACTTAGCTATCAAGCTTGTTCACAGGCACTTCACTTTTAATAATCTGAAAGAAACAATTCAAACTTAACGGAAACATGATTAAGAACCCCAACTGGCGGGATGGCAGGAGGCAATCAGTGGGCTATTTACAGAGCGCGGTATAGTTGACTCCAGGACAACCAGGAAAAACAAACAAACTAGAGGTTAGAACGGGTTTGAACCCAGGACAGCCTCTGGCAAGTCCAAAGACCCTAACCACTGGACCAAGCTGCCTCCTAAAACTGAACCATGGGTGCCATTGTTCAAATTTACATCAAAAGAACAATCATGTGTTAATAGTAATTTTTTGAAACTAAAAAGGATAGCATTTCTTCACGAAAAAGTTTTATCTTCGTCTGCAAGAAATGTTGCAGGAGGTGACTTGTAAGTATCACCAGATGAAAAACACTCAAAGAACGTTTTTATATTTTTACCAAATACCGATGTAAATAATAATGATCCACAAAACCCTTATATTTTTAACGCTTTTTCTAATTTAAGATTAACATCTTGCAGATTACGATATGGAAATGAATATTATCCTGCAAATGATTATGAATCAGATCATAAAGTAAGAATATTTAATGATTTATTTATGCTGGGTCACAAGTATAAATAATTTTCATAAGTTATATCCTATTATTTACTTTTATTTAAGTGAAATTAAATTAGATTTAACAAATGAACCAAAAAAAATTATATTTTCTTTATAGACTAAGTCAAGCTGCCTGTCACAATTATTCTATTTATGCTGGTTTAAATAATGAAATGGGAATAAATACTGTTAGTGGTGAGTTGATTGTTGTATAAAATGTTTTTTTTTCTTTTGCAAAGCAATTTTAAGTGTAAGATTTTTGCAAGAGATAAAATATGAAAGAACATTATTTTTCAGTTAGTGTTAATTTAACCCCATATCAATTGCAAAAAGCAATATTTTTTTAATACCAATAAAAAGTTAATTTTGCAACTAAGAAACAACATTTTAAAAGGAAAAGGTATAATTCTTCTAGATAAATTCAATTTAAAAACTTAAAGAAAGCAAGAAAAAATGGTAATGCATTTGCATTTGCTTTAGATTTATCTGATATTGAAGTAATACGAATGAATTTTGATGAAAATTGGAAAGAAGGAGGAGCTGGGAGTAGTTCATTATCCCTGTCACGAAATTTCTCTTTTCTCGCTTTCACATTAATTATGTATAGTCTCCGTTCGTTTTTTTTTTTTTTTCTATCATTCTTCCTGTTCTCCTCACAAGTTCCATAGTTCAGTGTTGTTAATTATTCGTATTTCATAACGGTGTCAATGAACTAGTGTTGTTGTATCATTTCTAGTAGGAAAAAAGTCTCACGTTGAAAGCTTAATTAATGAACAGTAACAGTATAAGTTTGCGGTCAAAAACAGAGCAAGAGCAGTCGAAAGAAGTCGGGAAAAAAAAGGTATCACTGCTATGAGTCAATAGTAGGAGCCGGCCGGAGAATCAACGACAAAACTCCCTTTGTCAGTGGCGGCAAGGAAAGAGAAGAAAAGAGAAGAAACGATCAGATTGAGAGAGACGCGAGAACTTAGAAGGAACTAAGAGCCAGACAAGAAGTAGGCGCTGAGATTTAAAGAAGTCGACGTGGAAACTGATGTTAGTCTGTTGGAGAACTGGACTGTTGGATTTGCTTATAAAGGACTGAACTGGGTTTGCTAGAAAAGAACTGAACGTATTGTCTGTAAATATTAGAGTAAAGCAATTAGTAAATTTAGTATTATCGTTTAAGTTAAGTTGGAAAATAGATAATTATTTATTTAGTTAATTACGTTAAGGTTTAGTACACTAGTTTAACTCTTTTGGGGTTAGTTCGTTTTCCTTGTTTTAAATCCTGCAATTGTATATTCTTAAGTTCCTTAGGTTATTTTCGCCACCTGTTCCATCCTCGCAATCTTGCGAGACCCAGGGGATCACGAACCGTCACAATCGCCTCCTCTGACTAATTAGCATTAAGTTACGAGATAATCGATCCCTGTCGAGAAGCACGACAAAGGACACCGAGGGCTAAACACCTTTTGGAAGTGCACGGTGACAAAAATCTTCTTAATGAGGACCACTTTCGTGTTCTTAAGAACTGCCAAGGGAACTTTGACTGCCTCGTTTACGAAATGAAAGAAAACAGGCATTATAATACTCTGGGCCGTTCAGAGAAACCAGCATACTTAAAGTAGTATTCGGCGATTCTAGTTTCCTACCTACTTCTACACATCGTGATCCTTTCGCGCTGTGTCCATACGCTGTTCCCACGTCAGGAACCTTTATTCCCGCTTCGCCGAAATAATTTAGGTTCCTTGGATCTTTTGAATACACGTAATTCATATACAGCTGAGTATAAAATAAGTTATCTGGGGTGAATCGCTCCATTGCCACTTTTGTAAGTTTTTTTCTTGAATACTGATGACCGGAAGGTAGCCTGCTTTTTATGGATCGTGAAACGGCCGACATTGAAATTTGATGTCCTCCAAGTTGTTCCGACTCCTCGATTATTCCATAAAGGGTCGTGGATGGAGAGTGGAGCTTCAAAACGTCCATGAGTTCACGGTCATCTTCCTTTAGTTTTCGGATGTCAAGCCTCCTATAGGACCCTATAGGTTTCGCCGATGTTCTCATTTCTTCGCAGTATCTAAACCACACCGATTTTAACGTGTTTACAGAAACACGCAACTCCCTTGCAAATTGTGTAACACTCCGTGGAATATAACCCGTAATTCTGTCGCCTCCGTCACTGATAATGCTATCAATAATCACGAATTAACGATCTTGAGCCAATTATAACTTCTGCCATATTGGTTCACTTTTCTCGCCTCCATACTAGTAATTTCCAAAACGTATATATATTTAAGTGAGCGGGCAAAACTTGTAAACATGCACAGCACGTGAATAAAACATGATCGTTTGGTGCCAAAAACGTTATCAATTTCGTGACCTGACCGCAAACGTTTCATTAAATTTCTCAAACGTGACAGGTATGAGAGGAAATCGTTGACGTTTGAAAAGTACAACTACGCGCAAAATTCGTCACACTTCAGGGATGGACGCAAATGGTAGTACATTATTATTATTATTATTATTATTATTATTATTATTATTATTATTATTATTATTATTATTATTTAACAAATAGCTTGTTTCTATCGAGTTTTAGTAAATTTTCAGCTCCGACTATTGCATTTCTAGCTTTTTGATTTGCTAAAAAACTCCGACTATGAGCCATTATAGTTCACCACTAAATTTTCTCCAATTCTTATTGATCCCACCACAGTTGACGCTTAAAAACGCACTAAACGAAAGAAAATGCCATTATTAGAGCAGGTTACATGTTTTTTTGTTTTTTTTTCGCATGTGGTTACTGAAGAAGAAATCTTGAAATCAAGGTGTGAAAAAAAGGAACTATACTGCTTACACGGCCTATTGATGCCGTGAACATTTGACTCTCACTATTGACTCTCACTATTGTATATAAGAATAGTTTTTTTTAATCTTATTAGTAGTTAACATATTGTATTTATATTATTAGCTCATAGTTACTTCCAATTAGTAGTCTATAGTCATCTTACATTATTAGTATTAGTATATTTATATTTTATATTGTCACTATTTAGGGATATTTGTTGTAATGCGCATTTGAAAACTTTAAGTTGATACTTGCGCAATATAAATGAATAAAGTTAAAGTTAAAGTTAAAGTTAAGTTAAAGTTTAAAATGATCACGTGACGCGATAGTGTTCGTCCGCGGAGAGACACTATCAGCCGATGGTGCCCGTCCGAGGAAAATACCCGGATGGATAGTAGTCGTCCGCTGACAGTTGTACGCTATTCTTTAGCCATTGTACGCTGCGAATTATTGACATTTGTGACAGCCTGTACGCATGAATAAATATTTGATTGATCTGCATTAAGTGGGTTTTGATTGTTTTTCAACTGGCGCGCGGAAGAAAATTTAGTGGTGAACAATAAAGCTAGCATATTTGCCCTCGAAGCTTCGCTTCTCGGGCAAATATTTGTTTTAAGAACATCAAATTTCCGCGGGGGCAACTATCAGCCGATAGTTCCTCGACAGAAACACTCTATTGTTTAAATAGTCGGAGTTTTACGGCGGCAAAACCCGGTTTGAGAATTTACTAAAACAATTATTCCATTCGCCCTTGTTGGATATGAAGTGATTATAACCAACTCGCGCTACGCGCTCGTTGGTTATTTTATCACTTCATATCCAACTCGGGCTCATGGAATAATTGTTATATAGAAACACAAGTGAAAGTTTGGGAGAACGAGAAATGCTGTGGGAACACGAGCCGCAGGCGAGTGTTTCCTCAGCTTTTTTGAGTTCTCCCAAACTTTCACGTTATTTCTTTTGTAAAATGCCAACGATCAATAACATGACCTCGTGGAGGCGTTATTGTCCCAAGCTGGACAGAAGAAGCGACTAGGACAATTATAAGGCAAATTGTGCTGAAACCTTTAATTAAGACAAGTTCTCTTAACAATGGGTTAAACACAAACCGTGTTTCATGCAGCTGGAGAGGAAGTCATCAACGAATATTAATTTAAACACAGCAGACTGTGCTTCTATTCTGTCACTTAAGGTGAAACGGCAGAACACAATATTTTATTTATTTTTCTTTGGATCTTAGCTTGTTGTTCATTTCTTCACAATTTACTTAAGCAATTTTTTGGAAGCGACTTCACTTCTCAAGTCTTTTTCAGGAAAAATAATTTTCTCCTTTTTGCGTGAGCTAGTTTTTGACAGTCCTGGCAATGTACTGATCAAGTTTAAAAGGTTAAATGTCAGACCCGTCTTTTTAAATAAACACTAGAATATACTTTCATTATCTCATTACATATTACTTGAAAGCGGGCAACTGTTATTTCTTTCGTAATATGCAGTCCTGGCAATGTACTGATCAAGTTTAAAAGCTAAATGTCAGACCAGTCTTTTTTAAATAAACACTATTATAAACTTTCATTACCTCATTACATATTACTTAAAAGCAGGAAACTGTTATTTCTTTTGCAAAATGCCGACGATCAATAACATGACCTCGCGGAGGCGTTATTGTCTCACGCTGGACAGGTGACCATGTTTGTGAATTAACCTTACTTTAAACTTCCATCTTCTACAGCAAATTTTCATTCGGTGCAATTACGCAAGTTTAAGAAACAGCTAGTAAACTCGAATACGTTTTCTTGGAAGAAAATATATATCGGCTTTTATTCACAGAAGTCGAGGTCCGTAACTTAACCTACACTACTACTTTTTTCCACTTAAATGGTTCGCGAGTTATAGAAACACGATTTTTAACCAATCAGCGCGCGTAATTAACAATTATTCGCCGAAGGCCGAAGGCGAAGTGATTATATTCACCGATAATCACTGAGCCTGAGGCGAATAATTGTTTTAGTATAAATACACAGGTGATTATTTCAAAAAAGAGAAAAAAAAAACATTTCAACGCGAAATCATCTTCACTTACGGTGGCAAAACGACTAGTGGCAGCCAGCCATTTTTTCCGTCGAGGTGATTATCGGCTGATAATCCGAGATAGCGAGCCAATGAGAGCGCGCGATTTTGTATAATCACCTGTGTATTTATACTAATATTATATATTACTGACGACAAAAGAAGAGACAAGGACAATTATTAGGCAAATTATGTGTTGAAACTCTTAATTGAGACAAGTGCTCTTAACAATGGGTTAAACACAAAACCGTTTTTCATGCAGCTGGAGAGGAAGTCAGACTGAAGTCAGACAATTACGAAAGTTTAAGAAACAGCTAGTAAACTCGACTACGTTTTCTTGGAAGAAAATATACATCGGCTTTTATTCACAGAAGTCGAGGTCCGTAACTTAACTTACACTACTACTTTTTTCCACTTAAATGGTTCGCGTGAGTGCGAAGCACAATTACGTCACTGAATTTACTGGAAAAAATAAAAAGGTGTCGTTGCTTGCACTTTGGAGTGTAAGACAAGGTTGATGACAAATTGCCCAAGACAAAAACTGAAAGAGTTGTGTCCAAGGTTAGTAATTTAGCGTCTTTAAAGAATTGCACTTTATTTGCCCTGCTTTGAAAGTCTTTTCAACAGTTGAAATTAATAAGTTTTGCAGGAACCGGTTTCCTGTTATCATATTGGCTGGTTTTTGTTAAAAAAGGGAACAAAATCCTGGTATATTACTTCATTTACCTTCTTGTTTTTGAACAAACGGTAAATAAAACGTAAACTAACTTGAAATGAGAATGAAACTAAGAAAAACAGGATGACTATTCGTGCGAAGCTGTAATAGTTTGTATAGCGTCCCCAATCCTTGTCATCTTCTTTGCTTTTCTTTTCTTTTACTTTCGTTCTCTGAGGCCTTTTTTATTGTCATTTCAAATTTCAACCTTTAAGAAATGTTAAAATTTTCTCATTCGCTTTTCGCATCTTAATTTGCGCTTTACTGTTGTATTCTAAGACCTTATTGTCGATGGTAGGATTTTGAAGCAAAGATTTTAGTCTCTTATTGTTGTCGGTCAAATCCGTTCTCAGGTTGAATCCGTTTTTACCTTATAGGTTAAATTCGTGATCCGCATTTTACCTAGGTTGAATATTCACACCATCTAGTTAGGATTGAAAACACCTATACCATCCCTGAAGCTCTGTCTTACGTATCTAAACACATCTTCTTAATATTTCATATCACCTTATCGGTTTCTGCATTCATTTTGTCTCAACATCCATTTAGTCTCAACATTACAACAAAGTTTGGGAACATAGAACTGTACTGTGCACTTAACCGGTGATCGAGCTCGGACCTTCCAGATCTATAGTCCTGATGTGTCTTCACATCTACACTACGACGACGAAAAAGCGCAACCCAACACAGTTCTTTTCATTGATTACTTTTGTATAATAAGTCAATTGATATCTATGTCTAAAAACCAAAACTAATTCTAACTTTTGTGCAGGCTTAATTTAGGCTTCAAACAAGTTTCTTCAATCTATGTGAGTGCGTAATCAACCTAGGTAAAATGAGGATCACCAATTTATCCTAGGTTAAAACGGATTCAACCTGACAAAGGAATTTACCGGCAACATATAAGGGCAATTTTCTGATCTTGAACTTGGACTTGAACATTGAAAGGACTCGACAAATAAAAAGTGTAGTGTGGTTGTATCAAATTATTGGCACATATCGTTTGAAGAAAAGAGCCAAGTTTCGAAACCTATAAATAGTCAAAGCATTTCTATTTCCGCTCTGTAACAAACGTGTAACAGGTACAAATTATTTTCGATCTCTCAGTTATAGAGACGTATAACAGCATGGACGTATTTTGGGTAGATTATAAAGAACCTTTAAGAAAAAAGTAAACAAAATTCAATGATTTTGTGTGTGCTTTTACAAGACATTTAACAGGCGATCTCGGAAAATAACCCAGAAATGTGTGCATAGTGTTGTTTCTCCAACATTGTCTTCTCAAAGATAGCGTGCACTTGTGCTCGACGTCGGTGAGCCACTTAGAGGCCGCTTTTGTTGGTTCTCTCTGTGTTACTTCATTTTCAGCTTCTTTATGAAACGATCATGATGAAATACATTTTAGCATGGAATGCTTCTAATACGAAGTGCATTCGTTCATCATTTCAAAGGGAGATTGTGTGTATACGAATAATCACGATGTCTTCCTGCAATTTGGGACAAAAAAAACTTATAAGGTTTTTAAAAACCAACTAAACTGCACAAGCCCAGAGGTCTTATATTAACCAGTGTTTATTTTTTCAAATTGTACAAAAAGAGGACTTACATTTGATTGACTATCTGTGATCATTAGCTAATCATAAGGCTTGGTTTGTTACCTTCAGCGTTTTTTTACTGAATTACCTCTTTCCTCTCTTTTGTATTGCGTTACCTAAAAACTGCATTTCTCTTAGCCAATCACAAACTATCCTAGTGTTTTAATTGTCGTTTTCTTTCTTCGCGTAGATGGCCAATGACCAAAACGGGACAGTTACTCCAACTTTGGAGCCCTTCTCTTCACCCGAGTGCATTGCCTGGCTGACAGTACTTAACATCGAAGCTGTTGCTATAGTGACCATAAACGTCCTTACAATCATTATTTACCTGAAAGAGCGAGGCCTTCGCAAGCGTAGCATGTACCTGGTGATTAGCCAGGCGGTTGCAGACATGTTTGTCACCTACAGCTTGATCGTTTTTATTTTGTCATTGGGTAATGGCTGTAACTTTTGGAGCTTTGAGAACTCAATAGTTATAGAAAGTTTGTTTTACTTCTTTCCATCAGTCTCTATAGCAAACCTTACTGCTATTTCTTTGGAGCGGATGCACGCAACGTTTCGTCCATTCAAGCATCGCCTCATCAAAAAGAAGATATTTGGAGCAGCTGTTGCGGGTGTTTGGTTTACAGCTGCCCTGTCTATAGCTATCGTTTTTTCACCATTTTTCCTGGGCAGCTCAGATATCACTACTTTCTTTCACCTGCGAGCACTACAGTTGTCATTGGTGTTTTGTTGCCTTTTTATCATCGTTGTTTCTTACACGTCCATCGCTACTAAAGTTTACTGTGGAACGCATCCTCAGCATCATGGTACAATCAGAAGAGAAAGAAAACTGACCAAGACATTGTTCATTGTAACAATTGTATCGTTAATACTAGTGATGCCATATACACTTTTGTCATTTCTTTTTTCTGTTACTTCAGGCGAAATGTTTGAAACCATTACTGATCAAACAAGGCTACATTTATTATATTCCTCAGGTTGCTTCTTCTTCGCAAATTCTCTTATAAATCCATTGTTATATGCATTAAGAATTCCAGAGTTCAAAATAGCTCTGTTTTTATTATTGGGTTGTAGATCTCGCTCGGAGCCAGTTCAGGTTTTTCCTCTTAATGACATTTAAAATTGTGAGATTTCACTCAGTTAACTGATGAATATGAGTTTACCAAGTATATAAAAACTGACGGTTTTAATTTTTCGTGCGACTTCTCTCCTTGTTTTTAATTGGAAACACTTTATTCAAGTTAATATAAAGGAATATGTGTAAAAATGCATGAATGGTAAGATTGATCTATTCAAATATATTAAAGTTTGTAAGGAATTGTTTGCTCCTTTTTAGCTTATGTTTTTGGCTCGATAGTCACGTTTGCGATAAAGTACCAACTTTCTATACTAATTTCTACACTAAATTTTGACATAGATAAAGTTTATATATGTATTTATTTGTGTCACAGTGTCACATAGTTTCGAGAGCTGCATGACGCGAACAAAAACAGGCGCGCGAGAAATGGACTCGCAAAATAGCTGAGCGCGCGTTTGACGTCGTCAAACTTAAGACCTCTGGCAAAACTTAGAGAAACAATAATACAATACATACTTAATTGACCGCTCCCCATGGGGGCTTCTCCGGCAGGGTTAATGAAACACAACGAAACGACAGAACAGAACAAAAACAACTGTTGAGAATCCCAACTGGCTGGAGGCAAACCAGTTGGCTATTTACAAGTGATTGGGAAGTTTAACCAGGGACTACCAGGATTAAATTCAACGAGTGGTCAGAGCGGATCGTGAACCCGGGATCTCCGGATCTCAAAGCAAGCGCTCTAACCACTGGGCCACAAATAGCTATGAGGACAAGCTGCGGGAAGCTAAGAGCTTGAGATTGAATACGCACTCAGATGGATTAAAGAAACTCTTTTGGAGCCTAACTTAAGCCTAGAGAAAAATTAGGGTCGGTTAGGATTAGTTTTGGTTGTTGTACATAGATATTAAATTGACCAATCATAGAAAAGTAAAAAATAAAAAGATCTTTGTTGGATTGAGTATGTTCGTTGTTGTAGTGCTAAAGCCGGTAACCGGCTTCTATTGAAACCCCTGCCAAGGAAATTTCCATGTACCCTGTAGCATTGAAACCAATTCAAATGTTTTTACCAAAAAGGTAACAGTAACATGAAAATTATTTACAGAAAGGGTTCATGGAAATTTCAATGTACCCTAAAACAGTAATACAACAATTATTATTAGGTTTAATTATGTAACAATTACAATCCTTATTGCCATATAAGACAATATTTCCAACACAGTCTGTTCCCTCCTCGTAACTGTCTGATTGTGCTTTACATTTGTGGGGAAGGGTTGTGATTTTCTTCTTGAGTGCATTAACAGGACTTTGTTTCTCATTCATGTAAATGCTCAGTATTCACTATAAATTCGAGAGATGGCTTCTGTTGTTATTGTAAAAAAAAAAAGGAAAAGAAAAAAGAACATTTGACGGTTGCTAATTTAAATTTTAATTTATGCACACTCACACCTCTTCACAGGAATATTTAATTAAGCTTCCCATTGGTGATAGTGTTTTTCTTTTCTTAATGGCAAACTCAATGAGGAAATTTACATGCAGCAACCGGAAGGATATGTGAAATCCGGAGAAGAGCATCTGGTATCCAAGATAGAGAAGTCGCTATATGGATTAAAGCAGTCGTCCCGGTGTTGGAATAAAGCTTTCAGGGAAAGTGTTGAAAATGTTGGTTTCACTCAAGCCTCAGCAGATCCCTGTGTGTTCATCAGAAAGAAGGATACGCTCACAATCATCGCAATTCACGTCGATAATCTTATGATACTAGCGGAAAACATTTTCGAGTTGCATAGACTTAAGGACAGCTTAAACTTGCAGTTTAAGATGAAAGATATGGGGGAGCTGCATTACTATGTGGGAGTTTGTATCGTTCAAAACAAGGAAAGGAAGCAAGTCCATCTTCATCAAGGGCAGTACATCGAAAAGATGCTCAAGAAGTTTGGGCAAACAGAAGCGAAAACGATGTCCACAACTGCTGATTTAAACGTCAAGCTGCAAAAGGATGATGGTGTTAGCAGACCCGTCGATACGATCTCGTACCAGTCCATCGTTGGGAGCTTACTTTATGCTGCAATCACAACTCGTCCGGACATCGCCCAAGCAGTGGGAGTTGTGTCGAAGTTTTGTGCAAATCCTACACAAAGTCACTTGACTCCAGCAAAACGGATTCTCAGATATCTGAAAGGAACTGTATACCTTGGCCTGAGTTACAAGAAGTGTGCTGATGGAAACTTGATTGGTTACTCAGATGCTGATTGGGCGGGTGATGTTGATGACCGTCACTCCACTTCATGAAACGTGCTTTTATTGGCTAAGGGAGCAGTGAGCTGACTGAGCAAGAAACAGGCCACCGTTGCGCTGTCGACAGCAGAAGCTGAGTATGTAGCCCTTAGTACGGCCACTCAGGAAGCAATTTGGCTTCGAAGGTTACTCACAGATGTAGGAAAACCTCTTGCAGAACCCATTGTAATCAATGAAGACAACCAAGGAGCTATTGCAATGGCAAAGAATCCTGTGGGTCATGCTAGGACCAAGTGCATTGATATACGCTATCATTTCGTTCTGATACACCATTTTGTTGGGGTGAGTGTGGCACTGTCAACTCGTGTCTAATTCCTCTCTCCTTCAGATAGTTTTGAAATGCAGATGACAAATACCCGCCACCATTGTCCGTCCGCAAAGTTCCTATCGCTCTGCCAGTATCGCTGGTAGTTGTGGCTTCAAACTCTTTAAATTTGTCAAACACTTCTGATGTGTGTTTCATAAAGTATACAGCGCAGCACCGAGTGTAATCATCGATAAATGTGACAAAATACTTTGCTCCTCCAATCGACTGTGTTTGCATTGGACCACACACGTCACTATGCACCAGCTGTAGTTCACGCGTCGACCAAATCCCTCCCACTGTGGGAAACGGTTTTCGACACATCTTTCCTGCCAAACATCCTTCACAAAATGACAGTTCAGTAATTCTCTCGATGTCAAACCTTGCACACATTCATTCTGAACACACTTCTTGAGGCGTGACTCGTGCACGTGTCCGAGACGTTGATGCCACAAGTCGCTACGAGATTGCGCAACTGAGGCATACCCAGAAGAGACAACTTGGCAATCTAGTTGATAGAGTTTATCAGCCAGTGACCCCTTTCCACGAAGCTTTCCATTCTCATCCCAGATACAACATTTATTAGGGCCAAATTCGACAGCATTACCCTTAGCAACTGCAGCTCGTACAGAAAACAGATTGCAGGTGAGTTTAGGCACATACAGCACGTCATGCAAGACAGCTTTCTTAGCCTCAGTTCCTGGAAACAGCATATTCATTTGAACGCGTCCAGATCCCAATGCTTTCACAACACGACCGTCTCCTAGACCAACGTTTTCAGCGTCTTCGAATTCCTGGAAATTAATCAAAACGTGCTTCTCTTTTGTCATATGACTTGATGCACCTGAGTCGATCAGCCATGGATAGCATTTTTTATCCGCAGACTTAACGTTTCCAGCAAACGCCATGAACTCTGCAGCATAAACATCTTCACCATCGACGTCAGAACTTTCCTGTCGGCTCTTCTTACTCTCGGCTATTTTTGCTTTGTGCCATTTACGCTTCCTGGGACAATAACGCTGAATATGACCGACATCACCACATCCAAAACATGTGAGTGAATCGTTTGGACAGTAACGGTGAATGTGACCCTCATTACCACATCCATAACATGTTGGTCGATCCCGTGACGTATTTCTCTTTAAGGCCCCCGTCAGTGCTGACTCAGTTCCACTCAACTCACCGGATAGCTCTACCTGCTTCATTTCCTCGTGTATGAGTGCTTGCTGAACATAATCCAGGCTAACACTATCCATTCTAGCTTCAATGGCGGTGACAAGGGTAGCAAAACTCCTCGGTAAACGTCCTAACAAAGTGACAACTTGATCCTCTTCAGAAATAGGTGCTCCAATTGCTGCAAGTTTATCAGCAATATCCTTTATGTGCTTTAAATGTTGATCAACCGATGTACCTTCTTTCATTTCAGAGCGAAAATACTGCTTTTTCAGAAACAATTTGTTCGCGAGGGTCTCTCGCTCGAAGTGGTTTTTCAAGGCATCCGATGCTTGCTTAGGTTCTTCGCACGAGGTGACCAAGTAAAGCTGAGCACTTTCAATCGCCAATACAATTGTCGAAAACGCTTTGTGTAACCGCGACTGAAAAAGTGCCGCCGCCGCTGCTGTCGCTTCGCTTGCTACGATTTCTGAACCATCCACAAGACTCCATAACTCTTTCGCAATAAGTAAATGTAAGGCAGGAAGAAACTGAAAAATGTATAAGAGAAGAAAATAAGCATGTTGATTGTCAGAGACATTTTAACTCTTACAGCTGGTACATGTATATTTACAGTTTCTATAATTTGTTCAAGAACAAAACTACTGAGTTCTTTACAGAGAAAAATGCTTCCTGTTCTTCTATACCTGTTTATAGCATGCAGCATTTATAAAAATCACAGAGGCAGGAAGGAATATAATTTTTTGACTAGGCCAAGAGTTGTTTTATTAATGAATTTGACACTAAATAACTTTTGACAAAATAATTATTAGCTTTATCCATAAACATCAACTTTTCACAAGCTGTGGAGGCGGCTACTCAGGGAAAAATAATGTATATGTTTTTTTTGGGGCTGGCTTGGCAAGGAAAGCAATTTTCCCCAGCTATATGAAATTTTTCTCTGTCTACTTCAAATTTTCGGGAGAACCCTGAGCAAGTCCACCTCCATCAGCCGTGAGCTTTTAATTCCCTGGTGCAAGTATGCTTTTGAGTTAAAAGTTTTGTCCCTGGTCAATTTCACATGCAAATTTGTCTAGAAAATTCTGAAAACAAGATCCTAATTGTCCTCTAGTAGGAGCTTCCTATGTACATGTTAGCTAAGCATCACTTCAATCTAATTAATTATTTACGATATCAATTTATGTCCCTATTACCGCTTTCCATTCATAAAAAAAAATCCTAGTAACAGTTCACCTTATTATGAACTTTTGCACGTATGGGCAGGCCGTGTGCGGGTAGTTGCCGCTCCATTTCCAACAGAAAATCTGCAAAATCTTGATCATGACTATGAAAGAGAAAGCTTCAATTATAGTCGAAATCGAAATCATTTCCGGTTTCTGCATTTGCCACTTGTGCGATAAGCAGCAGCATGAGTGTTATGCAACGTTCACACAGTGAAACAAGCGGAGGAAATTTTGGCATAAGCAAGCGTAGTCTCTAGTAAGATTCAAAATGGCGTGCGATTTGTCGTCCTTGTGCTTTTGTTTAACTCACGCTGGTTCCCACTTGTGAAATAAGCACAAGCACAGGAAAATTTCCTTTTCTTGTGCTTGTGCTTAAGCTTGATTTTATGCTTATTTTACGACCGTTCCCACACGATTTTTCTTAAGCTTATGCTTATGCTCGTGCTTATCGCACAAGTGGGAACCAGGCTTAACTACGCATCGATTGCGCTGATCAAAATTCCTAACAATTTGAAAATTATTTTCGACTACATTTAAATTGTCAACCAGCTGAATGGTTATCTAAGAAGATAAAGCAACCGCAGAATAACTGGCCACTATTGTCTTCTTGTTGCGGCGTCGTTTGAATCTAACGGCTAGACAGATAACAATGCACAATGTTCACAGACAAATATACATTAAATTGGCCTGGCCATGGCATTCTGAAGTTTAGCACCATAATCCAGCCTTGTACATGGAGATTTCCGTGGATTTACAATTGGCATGATACAAGTACAAGAATATAAATGTTTTGTTCCAGCCTTATACATGGAAATTTCCACGTATCTACAATTGGCATGGTGAAAATACAAGAATATAAATGATTTTGTTCCAGCTCTTTTTCATGGAAATTTCCATGGATTTACAAATTGGCATGGGTAATTACAAAAAATATAGATGGTTTTGGTCCAGCCTTATACATGGCAATTTCCGTGGGTTTACAGTGACTTGGTAAAATTACAGAAATAATAAGTAGTTTTGATCCACCCTTGTACATAGGAATTTCCATGGATTTACCTGTGACACGGAAAAATTACAAGATTATCAATAGTTTTGGTCCAGCCTTGTACATGGTAATTTCCATGCATTTACCAGTACCATGGTAAAGTTATAAGGTTATAAGTAGTTTTGATCCACGAATGTGTAAATAGTTCGCAGAAGATTTGTTGTAAAGCTCCATTTGTTTTGAGTGAGTTATTCAGTGGTCAGCATAAAATAAATTACATTGTTTCTGTCCAACGTGAGATTTTTCTTGGACAATATTACAAAGTGTATTGCAAATATTTGCCAGAAAATTTGGAAGTGGCAAAGTAACGTTTCGTAGATTGCTTTTTTTGCCAAATTTTCTGTACTTCAGAAAATCTCAAGTTAAAAAATTACGTGTTATTATTGCTCCTTGCGCTATATAATCATACTGACTATCATATTCGGTTTGCAAAATTTCCAGATCACTTAAGTTTTCTTGACTGGGCTGTTCATCGCATTTTAAGGTTATGCTATACTAAAGTATAAGTATGAAACGGAGTTATATATTGCTGGTAAGACCAGGAGTTTGAACAAGTTTCATAGGAAGTGAAAGTTAAAGCCTCTGTCGTAATTTTGTTTCCAGTATTATAAATGCAGCGAATGTTTTGTATATTATCCCAAGGTTGTTGTTGTTTTTTAATATAACGTCGTTTGTGTTGTGCGTGTGTGCGTATGTTAGTGTGTGTGTACGTGTAACCGTTTAGCCGTAATAACCTCCTATATGTAGAGAGATTGTATTTATTCAATGTAACTGTACAAGTCAAATAATAAACGGAGGAAAAAAAGATATACTTAACAAGTCTGTGATGAAACTGTCATCCCTGTGGATCTTTTCTATTGATACTGTTCCATAATTCTTTGAGTATAACTCAAGAGCACAGGAGGACCTTTCTGTTCTTAGTAACTGCATTTAAATTTGATAATAGTGAACTACAAAATTTTTAAGGGTGCACTTGTTACATCTTTGATAACAACCGCGCACCGCGGTGGCTTAGTTGGTTGAGCACCGGGCTGCCATGCGGGAGCTCGTGAGTTCGACTGCGGCCGGACCAACGCTCAGGGTCTTAAAATAAGTGAGGAGAAAGTGCTGCCTTACATCCGCAAATGGTTAGACTGTCAAGTCTTCTCTGATAAGGACTGTAAACCGTAGGTCAAGCCTCACAAATATCTTCCAGTTTATAAGTTCTCTGTGGGACTTTAAAGAACCCACACACTATTCGAGAAGAGTAGGGTATGAAATTCCCGGTGTTGTGGCTGTCCTCTGTGGGTGTGTTCTTTCCAGCAGAAGTGGCCGGCTTGGCGTATTGTCTCTAAAAGGCTTGTGGTGTATGAAGTTACCATAGCAAAAACGGCCACAAGTCAATAGGAATTTGCCGAGTGCTGGGACATGTAGATGTAGATGTAGAAGATAAAACTGAAAAAACTACAGACCAATAACAGTTCTTAGCAACATCAATAAAATATGTGAACAGAAACTCAATAATCAAGTGAGAAAGAAGATCGACCTTCAAACTCTCCACCAATATGCTTGCTTAAAGAAAAGGGCATAGCTGTGAGGCGATATTACTGAAGTTAGTGGAAGTTTGGAAAACCGCGCTGGATGCTAACAAGGTGGTGGGAATTCTTTCGCAAGCAAGGCATTTGACTCCCTCCTTCCTGCGTCAACCAAAAACTAAAGGCTTACAAATTTTGTGAAGATTCATCATCCCTACTTAGATATTGCTTTGAAAGCAACAAGGAAGAGTGAAACTTGGTTACATCACAAGTAAATGGTACGACATCAAAAAGGGATGTCCTCAAGGGTCTTGCTTTGATCCCGCTTCTTTGAAACATTTTTCAGAACGACCTAATCTTCTCCATTGACAGATCCAATCGTCATATTAGTAGCTATAGCTAGTTGCTCTATTGCAGATTTGTCTTTAATACTGTTGTCGTCATAAGTGACAGTTAACGGTGTCTGTCACATCGCAGTTTTCCTCTGATCCGTTGAAATTCTCTGCATTCTTCTAGTCGACAATGGTTTGTCAGTCATGCACCCAATTCCGCTGGTATCGTATTCGTTTTTGTCATAATATTTGTAGTTTTTTCTCCTCTGGCAAAGCTGGTAAAGATTCAAGGCCGTAAAGATAAAGATGGCTATCGTTAAAATGAACGAAAGTATGTCCTGTGAGGAGAACGCTTAACAGCCAGTCTCCGTAATGACTTTGGAACATCAGAGACACTCTTAGTGCTGTTTTCAAAGCACTTAATATTTCTTTTTCTCAAACTCTTAGCTCTCAGCCACTTAACCTTATGGCTATCTGTTTCTCTACGTCTTGTCAGGAGTCTAAAGTTTGATGACGTCAAATGCGCGCTCAACTATTTTGCGGGTCCATTTCTCCAGCGCCTGCTTTTGCTCGCGTCATGCGTCTCTGCAAACCATGCGACCTTGTAAGTGACACAAATACATACATACATCAACTTCATTTATCTCGAAATTCAGTGAAGGCTTAGAAAGTCAGTATTTTATCGCAAATGTGACTCTCGAGCCAAAAGACATAAGAGGAAGCAATTCCTTACAAACTTTAATATATTTGAATGGGCCAATCTTAGCATGCCTGCCTTTCCACAGATATTCCTTTACACTAACTTGAATAAAGTGTTTCCAATTAAAAAGAGAAAAAAGAGAGAAGTCGGACAAATGTTATTTTGCAAAAATGATCAACTGTATGCTTTTGAAGTACCAGCTAAATACACAGCGAAATTTAAAAATTGGATTCTCGAAAATTCATTCTCGCCACCCGTCACAGAGCTCGACTCGTGAAATAAAGCAGAAGACCTAATGGCCCATTGCTGACACTGCAGCTGAAATTTCACGTTGCAGAGTTTGTTGTTGTTGTTGCTGTTGCACAAAAACTTGGCCCTTGTGACTTCTTCTCTGTAACTGAAGTTTAAATACCGTGCCAATGTCCTTGTTGGCGGCATTGTGACTGCATCTTTTCCGGCGCTTAATTTGTTACCTTTGATGAAAAATTCGGGTTGTCACCGTTGATATTGTCGAAAGTGTTCGTCATCACAAGGCCAGAAACCCCCGGGAGGGGGGAAGGGGTACTTCCATATATGAGCTATGTAGGTATGTGCCGCTGTGAAGGGTCTGGTTTTCAAGCAGTTTACTCTAGGATTGGGTACATAAATCAGAGTGTTTGTGTGTAGAATAGGGTATAAATTTTCAAGGAACTGACCAGCTGGTTGAAGAATTTAACTCGAATAAGGAAACCAGAAAAAGACTGAACAAACTGAACAAGTATAAATAAATCCTTTTTTGAGAGAGAAACGATTGTGGTATAGGTTTTGCTTTTGCTAGACTGTGCTAGTGACCTCAGTAGTTTCTGAAAAACATCTACTCTATGATAGGGAGGATCTGGGAAGTTTACTCTGGTACAGGGTAGCAAAATTCAGCTGAACCAGCTCTGGTATAGGCTAAAGGTGCGGTTACACTGTGCAATTTTTCGCGCAACTTGTCTCGCAACGCGATTTCTACAAACGTTCTCATATTACGAACAAGTTGTTTTACGGGTGTTACACTGAGCAACGCTTCATGCAACTTGTCTCGTTTCGATAATCCCAAGAGGTTAAAGAAACATTTTCATTGGCCAGTGCCACAAACCGTGCGTCACAAGTTGCAGAACGGATGTTACACTGCGCCTAATGCTTAAAAAAATCGTTGCAACCGTTGCGGAAAGTAGAACTCAATTCTACTTTCCGCAACGGTTTCTGCAACCGGTCTCGCAACATTTTTGACCGTTGCAAGGTATGTTACATTGGGCAACGATTCGTGCAACTTGTCTCGCAACGCCATTGCGAGACAAGTTCCATGAAAAATTGCACAGTGTAACAGCGCCTTAAGGGTTCCAGGGTCCTAGTGGCACATCCCCCACCCAGAAATTCCTAAAGTACCGCCTCCGGGTCACAAGCTAATTAATTCTTGACTCAAGTGTGTTACGGCTTGACCAAGTTCATAAATTGGCATATTTTTGTTTTACGAGGACACATTTATCCAATCGACGTTAACTTGAAATCTGCATGCCTAGCTTTCTACTCGCTCTTTCATCTGAAATGTGTCACGTGATTTTTAACGGCTAAAAGCAACTTAAATCTTTTATTGGAAACAAGGATGGAAAAGTCATCTTATATCAAGCTACCTTGCTCTAGTTGATCGAGGCTTTATCACTCTGCCTTTTAATCATATGTCTATCTTAATGGGAACGGTAAATTACAATTAAAAGAAAAAAACAGGTCAAATCACATAATATATAAGTGTCCACAGAGGTCATAATGAAAATGGACAATATCACATTAATAGGTATAATTATACGTTAATGGTAGTTTTAAGCAGTTTCAAGCAAAACGTTGTCGGAATTTTCTAGGGTAAACGTTCCCCCAATCTCAAAAACAAGCGTTATGACGTCTCAGTCAATAAGGAAATGTGACGTGGCACAGACAACTACGAGTGAAATGCATGATTAAAAATGATGCAGAGAGTGGAAGTAATGTTAAATACTCAAGCCTCGATATACTTGGGGAATTGTAAAATGATCTGAGAAATGGTCATACCAACGTTTCGTTCATGTTGCCTATGTCAAATAAGGACTTAATGCAAAAAAATAAGTCCCTTCGTTTTACCTAAATTACTCTACTATGTAACTTGATAGTATTATACTGAAAGAAGACCAGTAATAAACTATCCTATATATGTTTACTACACCTCTGTTTCACATTGTACAAATGAGGAACTTAAAACCGGGCTATAATGCAGTTACGATCAACAGACGAGGATTTTGTGAAATATGATGAAAAGTTAAACAAATGGTAAAAATGCGTCCCCACGTCCCCGAGTCCCCCTTTCCCCATGTCCTCAAGTCCCCTGTCCCACTTTTCGACACAGCCCTTGAATTACGTCAGTACATTGAAAGGTTCAACGGCATTTCGGAGAAAAAAATTGCACATTACCGTGATCCGTGATATACGGTCCTCATATGAACAAGTAATCTGTAGCTTCGTAAAATCCAGCCAAATCTCGTGCTTTGATTCAACCTTGAACTGCTTTTGCTATTGCTTAATTAATATTGGAATGAACAAGTTCCTTCAAGTTACCATTCACTTCACATTTAATTTTATTAAAACAAAGCTCTACTGGGTTAAGATCTGGAGAATATGAAGGCGTACATAACAACTCAATTCCCATTGTACCAAACCATTCTTCCAAAATCTCACCTCCTTCAAAATGATGAGAAGATAAATTATCCATAATAAATATTTCACCGACTTCGAGGCACGGTCTACCAGTCTGAATGTTTACAACGTCACCTGCCTCTTGAAAAAATGAAAGAAAACGGGCTGTGTTTGTAGCCCCGCTTACGACATTATACTAATCTGGGCCGTTCGGAGAAACCAGCATACTTAAAGTAGTATTCGGAGATTCTAGTTTCCTACCTATTTTAAAGCTTTCTACAAATATTGTTGATTAGTTATCTTTGAAAAATGCGTGGTTACCCCCCAATTTCTTTTTGGATTTCAATAACACTTGTTAAGATCTGCTTCTCTCGCATATTCAGTAAACCGCGCAAAAATACCTTTGAATTAGTAGGCACTGTCCTTAAAGTAGTATTCGGAGACTCAAGTTTCCTACCTACTTCTACACATCGTGCTGTGTCCATACGCTGTTCCCACGTCAGGAACCTTTATTCCCGCTTCGCCGAAATAATTTAGGTTCCTTGGATCTTTTGAATACACGTAATTCATATACAGCTGAGTATAAAATAAGTTATCTGGGGTGAATCGCTCCGTTGCCACTTTTGTAAGTTTTTTTCTTGAATACTGATGACCGGAAGGTAGTCTACTTTTTATGGATCGCGAAACGGCCGACATTGAAATTTGTTGTCCTCCAAGTTGTTCCAACTCCTCGATTATTTCATAAAGGGTCGTGGTTGGAGAGTGGAGCTTCAAAACGTCAATGAGTTCACGGTCATCTTCCTTTAGTTTTTCGGATGTCAAGCTTCCTTTAGGTTTCGCCGATGTTCTCATTTCTTCGCAGTATCTAAACCACACCGATTTTACCGTGTTTACAGAAACACGCAACTCCCTTGCAAATTGTGTAACACTCCGTGGAATATAACCCGTAAATCTGTTGCCTCCGTCACTGATAATGCTATCAATAATCACGAATTTACGATCTTGAGCCAATGCGACTCCTGGTCTGTAATTATAAATTTGTAACTTCTGCCTTATTGGTTCACTTTTCTCGCCTCCATACAAGTAATTTCCAAAACGTATATATACTTAAGTGAGCGGGCAAAACTTGTAAACATGCACAGCACGTGAATAAAACATGATCGTTTGGCGCCAAAAACGTTATCAATTTCGTGACCTGACCGCAAACGTTTCATTTCTCAAACGTGACAGATATGAGACTAAACCGTTGACGTTTGAAAAGTAAAACTACGCGCAAAATTCGTCACACTTTAGGGATGGACGCAAATGGTAGTACATTATTATTATTATTATTATTATTATTATTATTATTATTATTATTATTATTATCTAAGAAATAGAAAACATGTACCTTGTTTCTATCGAGTTATAGAAACACGAGTGAAAGTTTGGGAGAACGA
>NC_090872.1:1156918-1171918 GCF_036669935.1 Montipora foliosa | reverse complement strand
TTTCACATTCCTCATAACACATTTTGTTTTGCATAAACCATTGTTATCAAATGCTCTTGGGAATATGCAGTGTCTCAAGAGCATTTGAAAACAATGGTTTATGTAAAATTTGAGGGGCAAACAAAGTGTATTATGGGGAATGTGAAAATATAGAATCAGCACTAAAAGCCGGAATCCAGAATCCAGAATCCGGAATCCGGAATCCGGGAATCGAAAACCAGAAACCAGAAACCCGCGGCAGCATTACCCACAATTCGCGAGAACCACAACAACTTATGCACTGGATAAATCCCTAGTAGTGCACTGGATAAAACAATTGGTTTTGCTAATGTTTATCCGGTGGATAGCGTTATCCACCTTTTGAACAATGGAGGCCTCGTTTCTTCTGTATTTTGATTATTGCTGTGTATTCGCAAATAAACCGGGGACAGTAAAGAAGGCAGATCAAGATGGCTATTCGCAACTTTTTAATCCCAAAACCAGGCCTCGTGTACGACCTAGCCAAATATGGAAAAGGGATCACGTCACAAACTGCTAAAACAGGGAATCCAAACCGAAAGATGTAACAATTTCCTCCCCCTTAAGACTCAGAAATGTAAACTAGCAGAACAAACAATAAAGTGAAATAAAATAAAGTTCCGAAAAAAATGTCAACGTGTCTGATAATACATGCTGGTACTGTGACGACAGTAAAGAACAGTACAGTTTTCTCTAGTTGCAAACATTAGTCCTTCAGTCTCTGGTGTGGTTTAACAACTCGACCCGCACGGGTGGTAATCAACTCTGGTTGTGGGCTCAGTTGTTGACTCTCAGGCTCAGGAGATATAACCTCCCCCTTGGACGCCACGGGCGTAGAAGGGCCATCCTTCCACTCCGTCTCCCCAACAGCAGGCATACCATGCTCTTCCTCTTCAGGAACAGTACAATCATCTGTCACTTCCCTTACAGGTGGGCAAAGGTAGCTATCCCGTAGCTGCTCTACACGGCACTTCCAGGTCTGGTCATTCACCTTGACTCTGTACAGGACTGGACCTGTTCGCTCAATGACTGTGCCACGCACCCATTTTGGCCATCTGCGGTAGTTGCGCATCCAAACATCCTGGTTATTGACGAAAGACTTCAAGGAGCTGCTGTTGGACTGGATCAATTTCTTGTTGACCTCCCTTGTTACAACCGGCTTAATCAGGTCCAACCGTGTCTTGACCATTCGTCCCAAAAGGAGCTGCGCTGGGCTGAGGGAGGTGGTTGCATGCAGAGCTGATCGATATGCTAACAGGAACCTATCAAGATTGTGGTGTAGAGTTCTCCCAGACTTGTCAGCCTTCACTCCTTTCATGAAACTCTGCACCATTTTTTCTGCCTGACCATTGGTCGCCGGGTGGTAGGGTGCACCAGTATCATGCTTAATACCAATAGCACTTCCTAAAAGCTTGACGTGAACTAAGGTCCGTTGTCGGACACAATCTGATCGGAAAGTCCCAGGCGGGCAAACAGGGAGCGCAGTGTGCTAATTGTCTCCTCAGCAGTAGTGTCTTCCATCACGAAGACCTCAGGCCACTTGCTGTGTGCATCAATCACCACCATAACCATCTTCCCGTGAACTGGTCCAGCAAAATCTATGTGAAGCCTTTGCCAGGGAAGGGCCGGGTAATCCCACCGGTGCAGGGGTGCATGAGCTGGATTATTTGATGTCTCCTGACATCCTCCACAATTTCGGACTGTCCCCTCTATGTCCTTATCGATGTTTGGCCACGAAACGTACCCCCGGGACAAGCCTTTCGTCTTGACCATACAGATGTGTCCCTCGTGGAGAGTTTCCAGAACTCTTTCTTTCAGCTTGGTCGGGACCACAACTCTACTTCCCCATATAAGAATTCCAAGATGTATGGTCATTTCGGTCCCACGATGAGCATAAGGAATAAGCACTGGGTGGACTTCTGCTCCCTCCCTGACTGCACTAGCTCTAGGACATGAGACAGCACGGGATCTCTACGAGTCTGCATTCTCAGTTCCTGGTCTGTAGCATGAAGGGCCTCCACCACAGAAGTGTGGAACATTTCTACTTCGTCAAGCTTTTCAGCCGGTGCTTGTAGTTGAGGTAGACGAGATAAACCGTCACAATTAGCATGCTACTTGGTACCTCGGAACTCAATCTGGTAAGAAAAGGCACCTAGAAGCATCCATGATCCATGATGTATTTTAGGGGTTCATGATCTGTAACCAGGGTAAAATGACGACCCTCCAAGTAAGTTTGAAACTTCTTCACAACCCAAACCAGGGATAAGGCCTCTTTCTCAATTCTCTGTTTCTGACATAGACCGGGATGCGTAAGCAATCGGGCGCTACTCTCCTTCCACAGTACGGTGGGACAAGACAGCACCAAGACCGTACGAGGAACTGTCTGTGGCTAAAACCAATGGCAACTCAGGATCGTAATGAACCTTGTCCTGCAGCAACATTTCTTTCACCACTCGGAAACTAGCTTCTTCATCAGCTCCCCACGACCAATTTACTTCCTTCTGTAACAGCCGATGCAGAGGAGCCAGGTGAGTAGCCAACTCAGGAAAGAACTTGGAGTAATACTGGACCATACCAAGGAAGGCACGCAGTTGTGTGACATCCTGAGGTTTTGGCATCTCAGTGGTGGCCTTGATTTTTCTTGGGAGATTGGTGCAGTCCTTCTGACGAAATGACACGTCCCAAATACTCCACAGAGCTTCTAAGCAATTTGCATTTCTCCCGGTTGGACTTCAAACCATACTCTTCAAGCCTTTTCAACACTGTTGTAAGCCGCTCGAGGTGTTCCTTCAAAGTGCTACCGGTTGCAATGATATCGTCTAGGTAGCAGAAAATAATAATAATAATAATAATAATAATAATAATGATCCATGTATATAGCGCCTTTTCTACAAGATTCAAAGGCGCTGTTTACAAGAATTAGATAAAACTAAAAATAAAAATAAGCACAAGAAATTGACATCAAAACTAGACGCTAGCAATTAAAAACATCACGATTCATAAGCTCGCTTAAAAAGAAATGTTTTAAGTTTGCGTTTGAAATCATCAATTGAGTTTGCAGATTTAACATCCTCAGGTAAGTTATTCCAAAGTTCCGGAGCAGCAACAGAGAAAGCTCGTTTACCATACGAGTTAAGATTAAAATAGGGTTTAACTAATAGATTTCTATTAGAGGATCTAAGATTGCGGCTGGGTGTATACAATTGAAGGAGTTCTTGTATATAGATTGGAGCTCGATCATGTAGTACTTTATAAGTAATTAACATTATTTTAAATTCAATACGAAAGGAGACAGGGAGCCAATGAAGATCCCTCAGGACCGGAGTAATATGGCAGAATCTTGGACACTGGTTGACAAGGCGAGCGGCAGAATTTTGAACATGTTGAAGCTTCCGAATAAGATAGGATGGCAGGCCGTACAATAAAGAATTACAATAATCAAGTTTAGAAACTACGATGGCATGGATAATAATTTTTGCAGCGTCATAAGTAAGATATTTGCGTATGAAACCAATATTACGAAGATGGAAAAAGGACGATTGACAGACTGCATTAACATGAGGTACCATACAAAGGGACTGATCAAAGATGACTCCAATATTGCGTGCACTGGAAGAGCAGCATACAGTCTCATCACATATATTAACAGAAGATAGTGGTGGCCGAGGTCGATAGGAAGAAGATATAGCAAGAACTTCGGCCTTGTCTTTATTTAGTTTCAGCTTGTTGGAAAGCATCCATGCGTCCATGTCCCGAACACAGTTTACCAATTTGGCGTTACTCAGATTCATATCAGAAAGAGACGACGTCCTAAATGTCATCAGCATAAAAGTGATAAAACATTTGATGACGTCGTGCAATCTCGCTAAGAGGGAATGTGTACATTGAATATAACAACGGGCCAAGAACAGATCCCTGCGGCACACCAAACTCGAGAACATGAGAGGCAGAGCACGCACCATTAACCTGCACAAACTGTGTACGATCAGAAAGATATGATCGAAACCATTCCAATACAGTTCCAGTAATTCCAAAGCGATTGGACAGTCGCGAGAGGAGGATAAAATGATCGACAGTATCAAATGCAGCCGAAAGATCGAGTAGTACTAGGATAACTGAATTATGTTGATCTATTGCCATGGCTATGTCATTGTGGACTCTAATAAGAGCCGTCTCTGTACTATGGTTCCTCTTATAGGCTGATTGATATGTTTCACCAAGGTCATTAATATCTAAGTGTTGAATCAGCTGTTTAGCAACACATTTTTAAATAGTTTTGGATATGAAACGAAGATTAGAAATAGGCCTATAGTTCTTGAAGTCGTTCGAATCCAGAGAGGGCTTTTTGAGCAATGGCTTCATTATAGCTTGTTTAAGTATTCCAGGCATCCGATCAGTTTCCAAGGAAAGATTAACAATCTTATGTATTACTGGGAGAATAGAAGGTAACAGACATTTAAGTACATGACCAGGAACAGGATCTAAATCACCTTGCAGGATCTGGTCCATAGCCCGCTGCCACATGGCTGGTGCTGATGCCACACCATAACGTAAGCGTTGGTACTGGTACAGGCGGTGGGTTGTGTTAATAATAGCGAATGGCCTGGATTGCTCCTCAACCTCCATTTGTAAGTAGGCGTGACGCAGGTCAACACTAAACAATGTTCCTCCACCAAGGCTAGCGTAAATGTCGTCAATTCGGGGAAGCGGGTACTCATCCACTTCTAACTGTGGATTAATGGTCACCTTGAAGTCAACACACACCCTTACACTAGCATCCTTCTTCACAGGGGTCACAATTCGACCTTCCCACTCACTAGTCACTACCTTTTTGATGACCCCTTCAGCCTCAAGCTCTCTCAGTGCCTCATCCACCGCTGGTTTACGAGCTAATGCTATCGGGCGTGATTTCCAAAATCGGGGCCGAGAACCCTCTTTAAGCTGGATCCGTGCTTGCAGACTCTTCATCCTGCCCAGACCTTCATAGGAAACACTTAATGCATGTTTACTCAAAACTTCTTCCAGGGCTGGAACGGTGTTAGATGTTCCCAACTGAAGTATAAAGGCCAGTCCAGCCGAATTGACTCCAACCATTCTCTGCCGAAGAGAGTGGGTCCCTCATCCTTCATTGCGTAAATTGTCTCTGTCCCTTATACTGGACAGTTACATTGCAAAACCCCATGGGTTCCCCTGGCTCACCCGCGTTAGTACGTAGCTTCAAAGAGGTGTCCTTTAAAGGAACATGGCGCAAGTACTCCTGATACACTCCCTTGCTCATGACTGACACAGCCGAACCCGTATCCAGCTCCATGAACAGTGGTCGCCCTTCGAGTTAGACCTTCAGAGAAATGGGCCTCCTGTTGTTACTCAGAAACATGGTAAAGGTCTCCGTACTGCCCGTCACTTTCTTCCGAGTCAGCCTTCTCCATGACATTTACCCCAGGGTCATTTGTTTGCTGAGTGGCTTGCTTCTTCCTACATGCTTGCTGTGTGTGTCCCATAATGCCAAAGTGATAGCAACGTTCTTTTTAAATGTGCACTTTTGCGAGTTATGTGATCCTGTGCAACTGTAACAAGGTTTAAGCTGCTTACTGCCCTTGCCCCGGGAACCCCGCGTCTTTTGTGGTGGCTTGGGAGAAGCTTGGGCCTCCCCAGATTTGTCAGTCTCAAGTTTATTGACTGCACCTGGCCCCGTGTCCCCCTGAAGCACTTGAACATCTTTGCTAGCTTGCTCTATAGCCAGACACTTTTGAACCGCAAGATCAAAAGAAAGGTCGGCGAGTTTTACCTTCAACAACTCAATAATCATCTTTGAGTCGCGAATGCCTGAGACTAATCGGTGACGATGGCGCTCGGTTTGCATAGCCTCTCCAAACTTGCGTTCCGTGCTTCAATGTTGCTATATAGTGACAAACGGACGCACCGGAATTCCTGGCTCGATTATCGAACTCGTAACGTGCGACCAGGGGCGATCTTTCAGGTCTGAGTTGTTCCCGCATTCGTTGTACAATGACTCAGGTAAGTTACAGCGTCGTCCTTCAGTTGTGCAGGAGCCACCAAATCCTTCGCCAATTGGTAGGTTTCCACTCGAAGGTTCGTCAACAGAACACCCTTCTTCGTTTTAGCTTCGGAAACTTTGTTTGCAAGGAAATAAAAGTCCAGCTGTTCGGTATAAGACTCCCAATCCGTTCCCACAAATACTTAACTTGGTCAGCTTGCCAATGGTTTGACACCTGTTTATGTTAGGCGCTTCGTCCGGCATTTCTCGTCGTATCTTTGACTTCAAATGTGGATTTCACAACCAAATTCCTGTCTACCGCTTGTGCTTGATCAAAAAAATCCCATCCTCGTCGCCAATTGCTGTGTATTTGCAAATAAACCGGGGAGAGTAAAGAAGGCAGATCGCAAAACCAGGCCTCGTGTACGAGCCAAATATGGAAAAGGATCACTTCACAAACTGTTAAAACAGGGAACCCAAACCGAAAGATCTAATAACAAGTCTTCTAGGTGGAAATCCCCGTCTTAAAGGAGACATAAAGCAAATAATGATCATCATTAAATTTTCAACCTCGTTAATCACTCAATCTCCGTTATCAGCTCATATACCTTAGTTTGACCTTATATGGTAAATGATTGCCCTAAGCGTTGCTAAACGAACAATTTTTTCGCCGGAAAGCGAAATTTCTTTCGGAATAAAATTTTTAAAAAAAACGTTTTTGGGGAAAGTTTTGATCAATTCCAACAACAGCAATTCTTTATTACATCTAAAAAATTCTAAGTTACAGAGTCTTGCCTGCAATTAGCGAGGGCTATTCGAGGTGGGCAAAAGAGGAAAAAAAGAAAATTTAAAAGTCCCATAAACTACATCCAAGGAACAAACCTAGAGGCAACCTAGTTTGTCGTGTGGTTTATATCCAGAGTGAGACCGTGAGGCGGACTGTTCTCAATACTGGGAGTAACATGCAATGTTATGATTTTGAGAATTGTACTCGTATATCAGAAGTTCTTATGTAATCGTCCTCGTTTTTCAGGATTTTAAGGAGTTTATTCTTTAGTTTGCTCTTAAATTGATTTTTATTTAGTGTTTTGATAGAAAGTGGAATGCTGTTCCAAATCAGGCCACTGAGATAGAGAAGGCTCTTTTCATATTTTCAGTTCTAGCTTGCTCAACATAATAATTCTCGGTAGTCCGGTAACTATGGACTAAAGACAGTTTCTTGAACATTATGATATTCTTAATGTTACTGGGAGCAGGATTATTATAAACGTCATGCATTAGAAGGCTCATTTGCTCAAACAGCAAGAATGATATCGGCAGCTGTTTTGCTTCTAAGAATAATGGGACAGTATGAGTTCTTGGAGGTGTGTCTCAGCAGCCTGACCCCAAGCAGAGATACCATAGTTCAGATAGGGAAGAATTAAAGAGCAGTATAAGGTGAGAGGTACATGACTGGGAACAAAATGTCTTAACCTGGCAATAATCCCGATTGTCGTAGTGACTTTTTGACAAACGTAATCTATATGATATTTCCATGAGAGGTTCGAATCAATGAGTAAACCAAGATATTTAATATAATTTTTTTATTTCTAACGGTTGGCTAGTATTTGAGTTGCTATCTATTATTCTAATATTGGGATGAAAGGAAAGAGTCCTTTGGCGTGGATGAAAGATAATATAATTAAATTTTTCGGCATTCAAAGTTAGTTGATTGACAGTTAACGACGTACACAGTCTGGAAAGCTCGTGGTTAAATTGAGATTCAAGTGCTTTAAGATCTCTGTTTGCATAAGTTACTCTAGTAATATCGGCAAAAAGGTAAAAATGAATCTTATTGGAACATTTATACAAATCATTGACATACAAGAGAAAAAGCAAGAGTCCCAGCACGGAACCTTGAGGAACTTTCGACGCTCAGAAGTACGCGAAAAGGTAAGTAATATTTTGGTCATGAGCCTGCGTCTGTCTGACCACCAGGTATTATACAACATCGATTCTTCATCAAGTTTTTTCGATTTCGATCGGATTTTCTCCCTTTTTTCGCTCGTATTTCGTACTTCCAAACTTTTAGAATTTAAGAAAACAGTTATTCCATTCGCGATTGTTGGATATAAAATTGAGTATAGCCAACTCGGCCGCGCCTGGTTGGCTATTTACCAGGCCCCATTTGAACGAAGGGTGAATAGGGCTATCCACTGGATAATAACTATCCACTGGATAACTCAATTGGTTTTGCTAATCCTATTCGCTGGATAGTGATTTATCCGGTGGATAGCGTTTATCCACCTTTTGAACAACCGAGGGCAGCTCATATCCAACGCGCGCTCGTAGAATAATTGTTATTATTAAATTCTCAACCTGGGATAATGCAATTCTCGCGCTCTGATTGGTTCACTCAATCTCGGTTATCAGCTCATATACCTTGGTTTCACCTTATATGGTAAATGATTGATCTAAGTGTTGCCAAGCTCTAAGTTTTTTCGCCGGAAAGAGAAATTTCTCTCTGAAGAAAGCAAAAAAAAAAGTTTTTCTGGACAGCTGGGTTAAATTCCGACGTTTAGAAGTACGCGAAAAGGTAAGAAATGTTTTTGTGACGAGCCTGCGTCTGTCTGGCCACAAGGTGTTACACGACATCGCATCGGTTCTCATCAAGTTTTTTTGATTTCGCTCGGATTTGCTCGCTTTTTTCGCTCGTATTTCGTACTTTCTAAACTTTTGGAGTTTAAAGGAATTTAATAAAACAATTATTCCATTCGCGCTTGTTGGATATGAGACTGGTTATAGCCAACTCGGCGCTACGCGCCTCGTTGGCTATTTACCATCTCATATCCAACGTGCGCTCATGGAATAATTGTTAATTATAATTAATTATAATTAATGATTTTTGTACGTGGTCAAGTTAACGTAAAAGTAATGATGTTTGAAATTTACTTTTTAAACGAAGTTGTGTTTTACCGTCTTTCCTTCCTTTAATTATGTTATAGCTATTACCGCAGTAATAGATTTTAAGAGATTTTATTAAATTTGCAACCTTGGTTGATGCATTTCTAGTGCTCTGATTGATTCATTCAATATCGGTTATCAGCTCATATACCTTAGTTTGACCTTATGTGGCAATTGATCGCGCTAAGCGTTGCTAGGCTAATTTTTCTTTTCGCCGGAAAGCGAAAATGGACAAGATTGAAACTGATTGCATTTGGTAATCTTGAAAAAAATTAAATCGTCGCGACATTTTTCAAGTTTATGGCAAATCGCCTGGATAAAGACCGATAAAGGTCGCTTTTGCTCAGAATCATTATGTGTGTGATGTTACAATAATCTTATCAGTAAAGGGATTCCTCATTACTATTTTCGAGTTTTAAGCTCGTGATTAACTAAAGATTTTCCCTAAACACCCTAAAATAACGTGCCATAGCCCGTTTATTTAACAATTATTCCATGAGCGCGCGTTGGATATGAGATGGTAAACAGTCAACGCGGCACGTAGCGCCGAGTTGGCTATAACCAGTCTCATATCTAACAAGCGCAAATGGAATAATTGTTATATTAAATTCCTTAACTCCAAAAATGTGCAAGTACGAAATACGAGCAAGAAAATCCGAGCGAAATCGAAAATAACTTGATGAAGATGCAATGTTGCGTAATACCCTGTGGTCAGACGCAGGCTCATCGCAAAAACATTTCTTGCCTTTTCGCGTACTTCTAAACGTCGGAATTGATCCAAACTTTCCACAAAAAGTTTTTTTTTTAATTTTTGCTTTTTTGTGTCCACTGTGCTTCTCTTTCCTTTTGCTGTTTTTATCTTTTATGTTGTTCAACAGTTTTAAGTGGTTATTGTAATGTCTCGGTCTACTTTTTGGGCATTTTGGGTGTCATGAAATTAATCATTCGGAAGCCCAAAGTATATTCAAACTGCGAAAACACGGCGGAAAACCCCTCTAACCCCAGCCGAACATATCATCAGTTGTCGACCTTGAAGCGCAATATTCATCTGCCTTTCGGCAGAATCTTCAAAACTTGCTTGTTTCCCGGTCTATTCAATGCTAGTGGGGCTTCTCCAAAAAAACTTAACTTTAATAAACAATATAAAATTTTCATATTCACTTTATGTTAACGATGAAATGAAATATGAAATGAATCATAGCGGAGCTCAGGTGCGCGAAGCGCGCCAGCGGAGCACTATGGGAAAGACGTTTTGGGAAATCTATCCATGCGAGAAATTTTGGTTATGACATCAAGTACGTCCGTACGTCCGTCAGCCCGTGCATACTGTCGGGGAGAAGGTGGGGAGGCAGGACAGCCTCTGGGGATGGGAGTGTTCAGGCAATTTTCCTTGGTGGGAAATCGCGTGGCAGCACCCGCGTTTTTCTGGTGGGAAATCATATTAGTGACGATCAACGGGATAAAGAGTAGGAAAGAGAACAAGAGATGAGGCGGCGAAATTTGAGAAATTTTAGCGAGGAAATCCTCGAGAGAAGCCAAGGAGAAGAAGAATAAGTTTCAATGAAAATCAACGTAAAGCTGACAGAAACAAACCTTACACTTATTTACAACGGTTAGCTTTCAGGTAAGCTTAATGTTTTCCTTCTTTAATAATAAGCTTATTGACTCCGGTCCCTGCCTCACATATTTTGTAAAACTATCTAAGAAAGGAAGAAGGCCTGAAAACGTTTGCAATTCCGTGTTGACATATTTCAACAATCACATTTATAGGCTTTTTGTGTGAAATGGTTGTCCAGTTTTGAGCCGCTTTGTTTGACTGTGAAATTGCAGTCGAGTAAGCAAATTTACTACATTTTAGGTTGACTTTTTAATTAGAAAAGATTTTTATTGTTGTTCTGAACTGAAGAGAGAGGGAGTCAGTCAAAAGGAAAATGTTGTGAAAGAGATTACTGTGCACGTAATTTCAGTTTTCGTTGTTGATTAAAATTGTTAGTTATTGTTTTCAAGGCTTGTTTGTTTACTGCTGTCAGCTCAGAGGTGTTTCATCTGTTTGATCACTGTACACTCTAATGACGATTAATTTTGTACCTTATGCCGAAGCATAATTATTTCCATAAACACTATATTGCTTTCTGGGATTAGAAACGGGAGCTCCGCTTTTAGGCTTGGCTAAATCTATATATTATATTAAACTGCGGATATGAAATCACAGGAAGCTATGATCCTCACAGTTATGAACGTAATTTTAGCAATAGCACTTTTCACAGTTAGTTTTTCTCATTTTTATCACAATGTAATCGAGCATGTATGTGAGGCAATCTCGGGCTATTTTGTACTTTTAACCCCAAATTGCCTCGCATCCACGTTAGATTATATTGTAATGCAAACTAGACGCTCTATCAGCGCACACTGGGTTGCCAGTGGTACGTGGTACTCAAAAACAGAAGGGACTGAGTTGGGTGGTATTGAACTGCAGCGTTCCAGGCATTTTTTTCAAGTCGGGGGTCATTAAGACCATTTTTAAAAGGGTCACCCAGAAGTCGTGCCAGAAGAGGCCCTTTGGCTCAAACGTTCATACGACGAAACAGGTTGACCAGGGGTGAGGTTGACCATTGTTTCTGCAAAGTGAAACATTTACTCTCCAAGACGAGGTTATTTATCACCAGGCAATTCCATCGTTTTGGAAATAGAAGCTACTCTATTATTCATCAGCGTCACAATTTTTTGCTCATTTTGGGGCTCATTTTGTTGCAACTCAAGCACGCTTCCAACAGACCTGTTTGTTTTCGTAACTTATGCACGCGCTGCTTACAGCCCACTACCGCAAAAATCCTCCCGGATCAAATTTCAACCCACGTATGCAAATTTGTTGAGGTCGATATTTACACAACATGATAAATTCACAAAGGTTGGATATCTCACAAAAACCTTTTCCAGGGAACAATTTCTTGAAACAACAACATTTTTGCCATTAGAGGCAAAAAACCCTTCCTATTTCAATTGCGTGCGTGCAAACAAGATACACAATCCGTGTCACAAAGCATATGCAATTAAATAAATTTCTGACAGTTCACATCAAACCCTTTTCAAAAGAACCTTGACCGTAAATAATGAAGCTCAAAAGCTCTTCACTGTCACATTTCCATTTTTTTTTTACCTTTGCAGAGTTGAGTATAAAATAAATGTAAATTGCCAGAAAACTTAGATGCGACTTCATTAAACACTGTGATGCATTCAAGGCGTTCGATTCCTTCAATGTTTGTTAAATCCATAAAAAAATTGCCATTTGATTTCAGTGTTGTATATAATGCCAAGTTACTAATATATTAGAAACAAAGCTCACTTGATATCCAAGGGCGAAAAATGAAATTGTTGTCGAAGACCATTACTCGTCGCTTTAAAGATTCCAGGTATTTATTTTCACCGACTTTCTTGTTCATCCAATTGACCTTCTATTCTTGACCTCCATGAGGGTAAATTTTGTTTAAAGATCCATTCGCGTTATAATGACTTTCGACGCCATTGAAAGTCAACAAGAATTATTGAAATTTCCAATTGTTACCGGAAGACCGTGCAGAGTTGAGTGCAAATAAATACAAATAGCTAGACAACAGAGATCATAGATCCACTTAACGTGTTCGATTCCTTCTCTGTCTTTGTTGAATCCGTAAGTTACCAGAGAATTTTCCATTTGGTTTCAGTGTTGTACATAACACCACACTAGTACTTGTCTTGGCAAAATATAAGAAATACAGCTCACTTTGATTTAGGCTCGACAGGCGAAAGATTGTTGTCGAAGTCCATTACTCGTCGCTTGTAAGACTCCAGATATTTATTTTTCACCGCCTGTATTGTTTATCCAATTGCCGTTCCATTCTTGAGTTCTATAAGGGTATGTTTTGTTTAAAGATGCACTAAGACGCCATTCGCGTTGCAATGACTTTCGACGCCATTGCAGGTTAATGTTCTCCTGTGTGCAACTGAGAAGTCTACGCATTACCGCAACCCCCTCAAACCTAACAAAATGCACATGGAAGACTCTATGCACAAAGACACCACATAGCAGGGGAGCGACAGGCAAAACCTTTACCGACACGGAAAAAAATAAAATGACTACACATTACCCGTTTTCCGACTGGCATTGCGATGCTGGCAACCCAGTAATGAGAAAAACTAGTAATGTAATGTCATTCCCAGTAATGAGAAAACGGTTCTTGCGTAGAGAAGCCTACAAAATTCAGGATTTAAACCCGATTTAACCCGTGTCTTTGCTCCCAACGTCACTGGCTTCACTCATAGCTCAGTTGGTTAGAGCGTCGCACCGGTATCGCGTAGTCACGGGTTCAAACCCCATTTAAGTCAGCGTTCATAACTGCGAGGATCATAGCTTCTCTTCATCACTGTATGTTCTTCCTCAACCTATAATCGACAGTTTCAGTCGCACCCCGTCACTTACGCAACATATCCTCCGGGCGCTTTGTACCTTTAAAAGAGGTATTTTTGTACTAAACAAGGAAAATGAATTTAAAAAAGTTTTAAGTTTCCTTTATTGTAACGTGGACTGCCTCAGCTTGATGATGCCATCACCATGCTCAAGTCTTTATATCCAGAATGACAAGGTCAGATCCATTTTACAGTAAATGTTACCGCAGAGTGAAATACTTTAGTGTGGGGATTATAGCAGAGTGTACTAGGAGTGGGTAAGTTGTTGTAGTTCTCGCAAATTGTGGATAATTCTGGTTTCTGGTTTCCGGATTCCGGATTCCGGATTCCAGCTTTTAGTTGTCAAGAATTACGACGAGACACTTAGAAGTAACGCAATTTTAATCCACTGGACTTGGCTACGATTTAAAAAGGGGATGTATACGAGTGAAATGCTACGACGTACAAAAACATTCCATAACAAGAGAGGGAACAACAACCAGAGTCACTTGAAGACGGGTTCTTTCGAAGCCTCGGCGAAATTCGAACCTTCCTTTAATTCTGGTCCAATAACATCTGGCTTTGATTCGTGCTGACCGTTCACTAACCTTTGCACTAAGACTTTTCTTTTTCCAGTAGTCGGCAATCCCTTTTTACCAAGCATTTCACGAATTTGATCGACTGTGAGTTGAGATAAGTCTTCCATTTTGCTCGAGGATCCGGTGGCCAGCTTAACCCCACGTGGTTGCAACTGATGACCTTGCGAAGAATACAAATTTACTGCTGAAATATCTCTTTGAATGCGGCTTTGACGGACCATGTTAAGAATTACGACGAAACACTGAAGCGTAACGCAACTTTAATCCACTGGACTCGGCTACACATCGATTTACAAAGGGGATGCATGCGAGTGAAAGACGTACAAAAACCTTCGATAACAAGAGCGGCAACAACAACCAAAGTCACATGACACTATAAGTTCTACACCCTAGGGTGGGGTTAGTATAATTATTCATAGTTCCAGTCTCTCAGGCTTCTTTATCATTCTTCTAGAATGAGTACGGATTGTAACATTCTCTCCATCTTGTCCTCCTTCCGGGAGGACAACGCTCAATTAAGGCTTGGAAACAGGTATACTTGTAGCATGAACAGTGTTCGTTTACGGCTTCTGCTGCCCACCGTGGACTGGATCCTCTGCTTCGGGGCTTACTTGTGGAGCTGGTAACTCAATCTGTTGTAGAAACTGTTGCACGTTCTAACTGTAGCGGTCCGTACAAGCCGGTCGTTAACTGGATAAACCTTTTCAACTTTAGCCAACGGCCATTTGGTACGCGGAACATTGTCGTCTGATATATATATACAATGTCGCCTACTCGAATTGAAGGGATCTCTTTGTGCCATTTGTTTCTTACCGATAGGAGATGTAGGTACTCTTGTTTCAAACGCTACCAATAATGACTGAGTAGTCTCTGCAGGCAGAGATACCTTTCGACAGTCCTCTTACTGGTCTCTTCCAAGCTACTTTCTTTCCTTTCCGATAATTGGTTAATTAGCCTACCAATTGCAAGATGAGCAGGTGTAATAGGTAACGAGTCTCTGCAATCATCACTTACTGCGGT
>NC_090872.1:1144418-1146918 GCF_036669935.1 Montipora foliosa | reverse complement strand
ACTTTAAAAAAAAGTTGAGACTGCATTTTCTGAATGCTGAGTTAGTATATTGAAAATTGAAAATTGAACTCATTTCCCTTCATTCTATAGTCTGATCAAGTTCCCCGGGACTAAATTGTAAACTTTGTGGACTGTTTTTGTTTTGTTTTGTTTCCTGTTATTTGAAACAATTCTACTAGGAGTACTTGTTTATGCAATTTATTTAATTATATTATCCTGTGTGTTTGTAAATTAAGTAGTTAGATTTAGTTGTATAAGTATTTTAGCTAAAGCCTTCTTCTATTCATGCAAATTTTTCAAATTATCTTTGCTGACCATATGCCATTTAAGCCTCCGGCTTTGGCTGTTCTAATGTATTCTTCAGAGTTTGATGTGTAACAATAAACAATAAACAATGTGCCGATCTTAACTTCTCCTGAAGTAGCAATCAGATCCACTTGTCCTGATCTCCTGAACAAAGCATCAACATCAGGCACAAGTTATCATCAATGTTCAACCTGTTTGGAGCTTTTCCCTCAAATTGAAATCGAGGTTCATGCTGATGCTTGTGCAGAGGCTTGGGTGGACCCAATAGGAGACCCCGATGAGGTAAATGACACACCGCCAAACGAGGTAGAACCTCATTTGGCGGGCGATTCAAGATATCTGGATTTATCCTAACAGTACCTTCCCACAGCGTCCACGCCGCACCCGCTGGACCGCACTTGCTAACCGATGCGGAACTCGATCTTGAATATTGGCCGATGGGCCAGAAATGCACTGCAAGCAGAAAAACAAGATCACGTGAAGTTAGACACCTCTTCCGGTCAGATTCCAACTGACACTCTGCCCAAGAAACCAAAAAAGGTTCAGTCTAATTCGTGCTTTGCTCAGAAAACTACCGTGGCGCCTATCAAGCCCCAGTCCAAAGCTCGTAATAGCTCCAGTGCACAAAAGATCCACGCTAAACGCACCAAATTTACTGGCTCATCAATCAACATCAGTGGCCAGAACGATTGGAGTGTTATTGATTTAGCCATTTACGCTAAACATCAAAACCAAGAAACGCATAAACCTGGTGACAATGACTTTTACATCGACCACCCACAATTCAAACAATGGCGATTTATTACAGCTGGTTTCAAAAAATCGAAACGTGCAGGTGTAGCCATACTATTATCTCCACGTGCTGTTGTGTTGGAAGTCAATCGAGTATCTGATTCCAGAATCCTATCAATAAAAGTTTTAACTTAAAGTATCAAAAATATCATTAAATTATCATTAAAATATCATTACCTGTCAAAAATGTGAGGCGTATTTTAGGTGGAGACTTTAATGCCACGATAGTACCGAATTCAAAAGAATCTCCAGCTCTACCTGGATTCGGTGAATTTTATCCACCCTCATGTTACGAGGGCGCAAAATCCACCTCATTCAATGGACAAGCACTACTTGCCGCCGCCAGACAGTACAAAATGTTTCTGGAACAATCATACTTTAAAAACAGGAGAGCGTGTCTTTCCTGGACTTTTCGTTCCAACAACGCCACGAAATACAGGGGACGATTGGACTGGTTTTTAGTCGATAAAAGCATACATGCCCACACAGTCAGTTGCCGCAGCCATCCAAACCCAGTTAACTCCGATCACCGCTGTGCTATCATTTCCGTCAACTTGCCACGCAAATGGTTCCGCAAAGCAACCAAAAAACCAAACAAACCGCGTCTTCCAAAGCCAAATTACAGCCGACTCACTAGTGATTCTGACTTCCGTATAAAATATCAACAAGCTTTACAACAACAAGCCGAACAAATCAGTTGCTTCTCAGATAATAGCCTAAATAGGATGCATGAAATAATCTCACTCACTTCAGACAGCTGCTACCGATACCATACCAACTTCAAAAGCCAAAATCGAGTCGGAGCCGTGGGTTACTGATGAGTACATTTCGGCCAGATTGCAAGCCTATAATTGTAAAGATCCAGCGAAGAAAAAATCAAGCATCAAACAGTTACGAGCACTACAGTCCAAGCTTATGAATCGGTACTATCAGAAAAGGGGAAAAGAGATTTCGGAAGGCTTTGAAGCCAGAGAGGCTGAGCGTTATTTCCGCCAAGCTAAAGATCTACAAGGCCCGCTAAAACACACGGTCCAAAAGCCTCTTTGCACCGAACTCGAGTTTGAACAACATTCAAAGATCGCCAATTACCGCTGCCACCCGAGCTAAATTCCGCCGAACCGTTCCTACCTTCTACGCTAGCCGCAGCACCAGAAATCAATGACAGTCCACCTAGACTAGAAGAAATCCGGACTATAGTTGAAAAATTCAAGCTTCGTAAAGCTGCAGGGAGTTATGATTTAGTTAACGAGCTGCTGCGCTATTCAAACGATTGTCCAGATTTTATTAAATTCTTGCACGAGCTAGTAACAGTCATTTGGGAGTCTGAGGATATTCCGGATCAGTGGAGGAGAGCTACACTATGGGCAGCCGTCACCGCCAAAAATACAAGCCTAGTTAATGG
>NC_090872.1:1124418-1134418 GCF_036669935.1 Montipora foliosa | reverse complement strand
GTCGGATGTTCGAAGCGACTAAGGATGGAATGCAAGTGATGTCTGGCGAAGACCCTAAAGTGGAGGTCAATAAACTTGCATGGAAGGGGGGCTCGTCCAAAAAGCCCAAAAACAAGGTACCAAAGGAGAAAAATGTGCAAGTTCCAAAATGTGATAGATGTGGATACAATGCCCACAAGCCACATGAAAAATGCCCTGCCAGAAAGGAGTCGTGCAACAAGTGTAAGAAAATTGGACATTTTGCTAATGTGTGCAGAAGCAAGAAAAGCAATGTCAACTTACTAAATGAAATGGACTATCCTGGAGAAGGCTATTCTAGTGATGAGGAGGGTCCTGAAAGTGATGTGCAACTACTTCATGTAGCAAGCCTGGAAATGAATGGCATCCGTGACAAAACAAAAACCAGTGAAAGTGATGAATGGTGGGAGGTGGTAAAAGTGGGTAACAGTACTCTGCACTGTCAACTCGACACTGGTGCCTATGCAAGTGTTATCAACACTACTCATCTCAAGCAAGTAGCACCCAGGGCCCTGATCAAACAAACCAAGAAGACCCTGGTGTCATACAGCCAACACCGAATCACACCAAAGGGCTACGTCACTCTTCCCGTCAGATTTAAGGACAGGGAGTTAAATGTGAACTTCTATGTCATAGATAGTGAGCAGAAGCCAATATTGTCAGGTGAAGTTTGTCAAGCCCTCAACCTGGTTCAGCGGGTACATAATCTACAGGAACATGTAGATCCAAGCTTAAAGGAGCTACTCAACCAGTATCCAGATTTACTAAGTGCATCAGGAGCCATGCCTGGAACTTACTCCATCAAGATTGACCCCAAAGCAACACCAGTGTTGCATGGACCTCGTAGACAACCTGCAGCACTCCTTCCCAAGATCACAGCGAAGCTTAAGGAAATGGAAAAGGAAGGACACTTAGCCAAAGTTTCACAGCCCACTGACTGGGTTAACTCTATGGTAGTTTCAAGTCGAGGTGAAAAGATCAGGATCTGCCTTGACCCGGGTGATCTCAATAAAGCAGTAAAGCGGGAGCATTATCCAATCCCCACTGTAGAAGAAATTGCAGCCAAGATACCTGAGGCAAAAGTGTTTACAGTCCTTGATGCGAAGAGTGGGTATCTCCAGATGAAACTAGACTACGAGTCTAGTCTACTGACAACAATGAACACCCCAATAGGCAGATACAGATGGTTAAAACTACCATTTGGAATCAAATCAGCTCCAGAGCTGTACCAAAGGGCCATGGATGAAATGTTGGAGGATATTGATCACGCATATGCCATCATGGATGACATACTGATTGCAGGACGTGACATTGCTCACCACGACTCAGTCCTAAATGAAGTTCTCCACCGTGCCAGAACCTACAACCTTAAGCTGAACTTCGAGAAGGTCAAAGTGCGAAAACAACAAGTTCCATATGTGGGCCACATCATCTCAGCAGAAGGCCTTAAACCAGATCCGGAGAAAGTAAGAGCTATGAAGGACATGCCACCCCCCGAAACAAAAGAAGATGTGCGTCGGTTCCTGGGATCTATCCAGTACCTAGCCAAGTTCCTCCCAATGCTAGCTGAAGTTGAAACACCACTGCGGGAGCTGACAAGGAAAGATGTACTCTTCCACTGGGACAGGCCACAAGCAGCTGCGTTCCAGAAGCTCAAGGATATGTGCTGTGAAGCTCCTCTGTTAGCCTACTATGATGTCAGAAAAGATGTGACCATACAATGTGATGCCAGCAACAGCGCTGTGGGTGCGGTCCTACTGCAAGAGGGAAGGCCAATAGCCTACTCATCCCGAAAACTTCGACCATCAGAGCTCAACTGGGCGCCAATAGAGAAAGAGATGCTGGCCATTGTGTTCAGTACACAGAAGTTCAGAGAGTACATTCTGGGGAAAACAACCCTGGTCCAGACTGACCACAAACCCCTGGAAATGATACTGCGCAAGCCCCTAACAACAGCACCATTAAGATTGCAGGCAATGATGCTGAGAGTGAGTGGCTATGATCTAAGCGTAGAATACCTGCCAGGGAAGAAGCAAGTCCTCGCAGACACTCTCAGCCGAGCAAGTCTCAATGAGGTTCCACCGGAAGAAGAGGAGATACAAGTAAACATGTTGGAAAGAATCTCCGTGTCTGAGCCAAAGTATGCAGAACTCCAACAAAACACAGCAAATGAGCTTCATGAATTGTATGCTATGATCCAAGCCGGCTGGCCAGACACAAAGCAACAAGTCCCACACAGCATCCGCCAATACTGGGACACACGTGATGAACTCGCGGTGCTAGATGGAGTAATCTACCGAGGAATGAGAATCGTTGTCCCCCCCCCCCCCCCCCCCCCGTCTATGAGGCCAGCCATGCTGGAAATCATACATGGAACACATCTGGGAATCGTAAAGTGTAAGCAAAGAGCCAGGGAAGCCCTTTACTGGCCCGGCATGAGTGGGCAGATAGAAGACAAAGTCAAGGATTATACCACGTGCCATGATTATGCCCCTGCACAACAGAAAGAGCCTCTGATGCCGAGCCCTGTTCCGGACCTGCCTTGGGAAAGAGCCGCTTCAGACATTTTCGCCTTTGAAGGTGAACATTACCTGTTGCTAGTTGATTACTTCTCCAAGTTTATTGAGGTGACCAAACTGAAGGATCTGACATCCCTGGAGACCATTGAAGTCCTGAAAGAGCATTTCAGTCGACACGGCATCCCAGCAAAACTCGTCACTGACTGTGGTAGCCAGTACACAAGTAGGGAATTCGAGACATTTGCTAAAAGCTACACCTTTGAACATGTCCTAGTAAGCCCGAAGCACCCCAAAGCAAATGGGGAGGCTGAAGCCGCAGTCAAAACAGTGAAATCTATATGGAGAAAGAACAAAGACAAGAGAAAAGCGCTACTAGAGTACAGGGCATCCCCACTTCCAGCAATTGACTTGTCCCCGTCACAGCTCTCTATGGGTCGCAGGCTTCGAACGACACTCCCAATAGCACGTGGTCTATTGGAGCCTGAAACACATAGCACCCAGAAGATAAGAGCAAGAATGAAGCATGGCAAGGACAAGCAGAAGTACTACCATGACCGCCAAGGAACCAAAGAGCTACCACCACTCAGAGCAGGCGATCATGTCAGAGTAAGACCTGAGCCAGGGTCAAAGGAGTGGAGAGCGGCTACCGTAGTCCAGAAACATGCCTTGCCCAGATCATACGTGGTAGAGGTGAGCGGCCGAAGAATCAGGCGTAACAGAGTGGCTCTAAGAAATGACTCAAACAAGTCTCATATGGAATACCGTAAACGCCATGGAAACATCGCTCAGCAGACAGAACCAGAGCCTGACAAGACACATGCGGCTCCCACGTCCCCAGCACGCCCACAAGTAGACCCCACTCCACAGGAACACCACTTAAATCCCTCACCTGCTGAGGAAATGCCAGCAGGTGGTGTGCCACCTCCAGCGGACATCGCGGAAGCTAAAGACCCGCCCTTCTATAAGACTAGAAGTGGAAGACAAGTCAGGAAACCAGTCAGACTAGACCTGTAACTAGTTGTTATGTTACAAGGGACACTTTATGAAGCATGAACAATGACAGACACAGATGAATCAATGCTGAGATTATTATTTTATTTTATCCTTTTTCTTTTATTTACAGTTTCTTTTTAGTTTTGAAGATTGTGATGTGAAGGGGGGGGGGGGGGGATGTTATGTATGGCAATTATGTATGGCGATACCGCTGGCCATGATCTCTAGTTGTTCGATTATTCAGTTATTGTTTGTTAACCAATCAGAATAAACCACGCGGTCGGCTGTTGATCCAACATGGCGTCTGTGTTGTAAGTGTGTATCAAACAGTGACATGGCCGGAATTCAGCGGGCGCCGTGATTAAGTTACCGCGGCATGTTTACTCGCCAAACAGTGAAGCATCTGTGTCAAATGATGGCAAGATACCGGGTTTTTGTAAGTTTCTTTTTCTGTCAAGTGTTATAAAGTTTGACAATGAAATGAGCGAAGTCAAAACAAAGATCACAATCGCCCAACTCTTATTTATGCAAAGTCAAAATTTACTCTCCAAGACGCGTACGACGTTATTTATCACCAGGTAATTCCATCATTTTGGAAATAGCAGCTACTTTATTATTCATCTGCGTCACAAGTTTTCACTGATTTTGGGGCTCATTTTGTTGAAACTCAAGCACGCTTCCAACAGGTCTGTGAACCCTTCCTGCTTACAGAGCAATACTAAAAAACTTCTCCCATATCACATTTCAACCTTAAGCTCGAAAATTCAATACACAACATGATATTATAATTCACAAAGGCAGAAAATACCACAGAATCCCTTTCCAGCGAAAATTTTATTGAAACAAACAACATATTTGCTCTTAGAGGCGAAAACCTCTTCCTATTTCATTGCGTGCGTGAAGACAAGAAACTCAATTGTGTCAAATTACCATGTACTTCAGGTAAATACTGCTCACTTTGATTTCGTCTCGACGGGCGATAGATTGTTGTCGAAGTCCAGTACTCGTCGCTTTTGAGATTCATGCCTAGTTTATCCAACTGATTTTCTATTATTGAGCTCCATAAGGGTATATTTTGTTTAAGGATCCACTAAAACGCCATTCGCGTTGCATGACTTTCGACGCCATTGCAGGCTAAGTTAATGATTCTACTGTGTCCACCAGAGAAATCTACGCAGTTCCACTACCCTCTCGATCCTAAGAAAATACGCGCAGAAGGCTCTATGCACAAAGACACCACTCACCAGGGGAGTAACAGGCAAGACTTTTACCGAAACGGAAAAAAATACTAAAACGGAAATCTACCTATTTTCCGACTGGGTTTCCCATAGGGCAACCCAGTAAAAATAGCGGTATGATGTTAAATTCCCGACATTTAGGCGACTGCATGACGCTCTAAAAAAAAAACCAAGAATACTAAATTCCGTCCTTCCATTACTACGCTTCATTAGGCTAACATTAACCATTTATTGGATCTTTAAGGATCAGATTGACAGCTACGGGGTAGATCCATCAGGCCCGCTTCCGGAAGAGGACGGAGAATCAAACGGTATAATCGTTGCGGAACCATTATGTCCTTTGAGTGCAGAAGGCCTCTCAGCATTTAAGGAAGAAATGGCAGGAGTAGCTGGAACAGATGTATGGGACATTTCCCCATATCTGCACTCGTTAGACATTCTTCACTAGCTGAAACAACAGTACCACGGTAGCAGCAGCAATACAGATATAATCGGTACTTTAGCTTCGGAGACCCAATAAGGCCAGTTTCATTTATCTGTTGCAAGGGGTTTGCGCAGGCCTTCGTTTGATCTATTTTTAGCACTTGTTTTCATCTCAATCGTCTGGGCACGGTTCTTCAAAAGCAGATGAACGCTACAGAATCGCAGAAAAAAAGAAACGCAAAGAGTTAATTACTCTACTCCCAAATGCTCTTTAACGGTGATATTTTACATTGGACGAAGTCAATCTTGGAAAAAAAAATAATCAGACGAAACGTAAAGCAAAATTTGAAAACATGAAAACAAAAACTTTTTCGCAAATCCTGAATTAAGTTAATCGGCTTTCGAACAACCGCCCTGGCCCCAGTTGTTCAAAGGGTGGCTAGATGACTCAATTTGTTTTGCTCGTGTTTATCCGCTGGATAAATGCTATCCACCCTTCGAACAACTGGGGCCTGGACTCGCTTTCATATCCCAGGCCGCACTCATCTGTAAATATACTGATTAAAGTTTTCAGTTTAGTGTTTGCTTGACGATGAGATTGATAAGTTTGTTGACAAGTTTTCGTATTTGACACATCAACAGCAACCTAGAATAAGCGCGCGAAACCCGGACGGTCGCTCGATGAATAGTCACGTAGGATAGTTTGTCACAGGAGGAGGCAAAATTAATTTACGTTCCTTCTTTTTTTCCAACTGAGTTGAATAATAACTAGGTTATTACACGATTTAGTGTGTAACTTCGTGGGATATTGTTACTCTCTCATTGTATTTTGACTCGCCCTATGGGCTCGTCACATTACAGCGCAGCCCCGTAAAAACATCCCAAGATACTAAACTAAATCGCCCAAAGAAATATATTTATTCCAAACGGGGAGTTAGTTAATTTCACGAGTTACTGATTTTGTTACATGGGTGTAAATATTTACTCAAGCTATTCTCTTATAACAGCACCAAAAAGAGACCTAGTGATTGTTAATAGTGCGTTTCACCAAATCAAAGTCAAATAATTGTCATGCAGCCTTAATGCAATCAAAGAGAGCGCACTACAAGTGGTCAATTACGGTTAACCAGTAAGCACAGAGCGCTTTTCAATTGAGAGTCGAAAATAAATAGATAATTTCTTTGCCTTATGATTACTTCACTCAGTGATTGGTTCAAAGTTCTCGCGCCATTTTTTCAACCCATCTGAAGTGAAACCAAAACCAATCGTGCCTCACGCGTACACATTTTCCCGCGCTTTGTGTCAGTTACGTGTAATTACTTCGAGTTTTGATGGGTTGGCCGGATTGTCCCAGTCCTTTTTGACTGGCCAAAGTAATTACTTTGGGTTTGGTTTTACGACACTCAATTGAAACTTGCTGTAACTTCCCACTGCTTTGTTTTCACCAATTAAAGTAATTAAGTAAACCCAATGCCAACGCGGTCATGCAGGCAGGGATTACTGCCTTCACTATATTGACAATTGCCTTAATCGATAAAAAACAACACTCCCATCATTTCGAATATTTTCAAACACCGATGCACGAGATTATGGTTGTCGTTCCTTATATAATCCCGAAGTAATCACTTGTAAAAGCATAGTCAAAGAAGTCATATATGTCGCTTCGGTCAGGGGGTAAGTTATCACCAATAGCTAATGTGAGCTTGTTGATACAAGTATTGCTCGTTGGCAAGGCTGATGGTGCGTATTTGTCAAATTCTATGCGAGGGTCTATGGCGTACCCCAAGACGGGTTCTATTTCACTTCCAGTAACAAATTTCAGAATCTTTGGTAGACTGACGTTGTCTCTTCTACCAGCTGAAAAATAAGGAATAACAAGGAAGATGTTACTTATCAGCATGAAATGGCCACGCTATTACGGTGACTGTTCACTATCATCATTGTTGTAATTTAGTCCTACAAAATCATGTTTGCTCAACTGTAACTTCTTTGAGGTACTCTAAGAAGGTCCTATAGGCTGCGTTTTCTTGCTGTCTTTGATTGCTCCCCTCCTCTGAGAAACGTGGCCTCAGCAACTTAATGAGCTTCGCTTTAGTCAAGGGGACTACCGCCGTTTTTCTCAACAGAAAAACTAGACATGGTTTCCGCTTTATGAGTTGTAAGAACAAGGAAAACAGCAGCGTGGTTACCGTTCAAAAAAACAAATATTATCATCCTGCATGTGAACCGGAACTATGGAATTAGTTTGAAAACTGTTATTCACGAGTAGTTGTTGACCAAATAAGAATGCGAAGTTTTTGTTCTAAGTTATTCGACATATGAAAGATGTGGATCAAATAACAGATATATGGTGTAGAACCGTAACGTTCGTATACATCTCTAGTCGTAAAATTTTTCTGTAAAGGAACTGGAAAACGTTTACCTCCAAAAGACCAACTTTAGCCAATCCCAACTGAAACTGCTTTTCAGCATCGCTAAGCTCCATTGCAGTCTCACCGACTAATCTCTGCATCTGCTCTTCCTGCATAAAACATGGCAATGGCCCACCCTGCAGCATACTGAGACCTGGTTAAATGGAAATATATTTAATGATGGTTTTCTCCTGTCGTCAGTGATGTTTCTAAAGTGATTTTATTATATTGAAATCTGATTTGTTGTTTAAGCCTGTCGTCATCTCCACGGGTCAGTATGTAAGCCTATAGGTGAGAAAAACGCGAGTTCAGTTTATGGATATTGAATGTAAATAATTCAAAATAAGACACGTCGCGTTAGGACAATGGGGAAGGGGAAAACGATGTAAATATTTTCTTACCAAATGTGAGACCGGCTCCAAAGTAGTGATTTTCAGTTAACGCTGTTAAGTCTTTTGTGAGTTTATATTCTCCGTTTCCCGTATCGAAAAACAACTTGTCTCGAATCGATCTCATGACGCAACCAAAAAACTCTTTCCGCGGCCCACCGTAATCTTCTGCGTTCTCCCCAATGAAAGTCACTTCCAGTGGATAGCTTACATCCTGTATCGGGGGGGGGGGGGGGGGGGTCACAAGCTCCGACATTGCGTCACTGTACAGGGACTGACGGGAGACGAATATCTCAATGGTGTTTCCATTACATGGCTCTTCTTCGTTTGCAATGTCAAGTGCCCTTCCACGTAAAAATTTGCCCGGGTAAATCTTCAACACGGTCACCGGGTCGTTGCAGGTGGCCCTACAATAAGACAAACATGAAACAAGCCATCTGTTATTACCTATTATACCATGTACTCATGCTTAAATACTGAAATAAATTATCGTTGTTGCTGCAAAGGAATCATATCAAGTAACTCCCAATAATAATAAGTAAGGATAATAAATATAACTCACGTCGACAACAAGGTCTCCTTTATAGCCTTTTGTAGGTGTTCCATAAATGAAGTGTCCTATCTAGAAGGAAAGTCCTATTGTTATTTAACATACCATACATACTTAATTGACTGCTCCCCATAGGGGCTCTTCAGGGCCAATGAAACACAACAAAACGACGGAACAGAATAACAACTGTTAAAAATCCCAACTGGCCGGAGGCAAACCAGTTGGCTATTTACAAGAGCAGCTGGAAAAGTTGAACCAGGGACTACCAGGATCAAATTCAACGAGTGTTCATGACGCGTCTTGAACCAGGGATCTCCAGCTCTCAAGGAGAGCGCCCTAACCACTGGGCCACACTGCATCCATGAAAGGACACTCATGTTAAGCCTTTTTCGCTCCAAATCTAGGCACTTGTACGCTTGTAGATTTCAAAGAGTTGTTAGCGTGCGTCATGCTCCCTTAACATGGCCCAAACTTTCCTATATGGGTTCTCAATGTTATCTTGTCTCTGTTTTGAGCGAGTTTTATACGTTATAGCATTGTGACGTGACACTTACTTTTCAGCTACTGTTATGGTTTCATCATCACAATCATCATCATCACTCGGGTGTCCTCTTGTGACGTTCAAAGTCGTAGATGTTTCTCTACGGAATAGAACAAGCCAATGTCTATTTCTATTTTTTTCACCTTGAAGGTGTATTATCCATAATCTTTAATCAAAGTATTCTGATTATTGGTCGATAATTTTTTGTCGTGCTTCGTCGAGTGGGAAAATAGAGTGTAGGTTTGATTGTCTGAGACTGAATGAGTGAAACCTGCAATCTAGGCTACCAGTGATCAGTGTTTTTCTCTTTACGCTTTTTTGGGTCATTTAATTGCAGGGGGTCTTCATACGCTTTCCAACACAGCTGGTCCAAGGTTAAATCGTAATTTAATTCTTTTTAATTGAAAATCTCAACTGTTTGCTGATTGGTTGTAATACCGAGCAATTCTGAGCATTAGACTAAGAAAAGACTGACCTTTCAGAAGTTATATTGCTGTCAGCTCCAGCTTGGATGACATCATTTGCGCCACTACTTCCAATACGGAGATAGCGAAAACACACATACGCAGAAAATGATAACAAGAAATGCAAATTACAAATAAAAAAGGAAGTTAAATAGTGCGTTCGACCTCATAACTATAAATATTGAAATAAGGACCACCGGTGAATAGCCAATTTGGGCATTCTTTTCTCTTACCTATTGTTATCACTTAGCGGAGGGCCACTTTCCAGCATTGGTTGGGGATCGTCATTATCATCCTGAAAATTATTACAAATTAGTCTTAGCGATAAAGCAGGGTATAACTTTTCACTAGTCAATAGAACCTAGCACTACTAATGAGAATGTTTACAGCAGATTATTTTTCATTTATTCTCAATGTACACTTACCGTACCGCATGTGTCCATATGCCGGCGCA
>NC_090872.1:1099418-1119418 GCF_036669935.1 Montipora foliosa | reverse complement strand
ACAAAGGTAAACAAAAATTTAACTGGTTTGATAAATTTTAAACCAAGGAAAAAATTGAACAACAACAAAATATTAGGAGCATGCTGATGTTGCTACAACACAACAATGAGCATCTTATAGTGTGTATGTTGTAGGTTATAACCCCTTCCAACCTACATATTATGCCTGTCTGCTTGAATCTGAGCACAACACTTTTACAATGACATCAAATATGGATTTATGAAAAAAGAGTTGAAGCAGATTAATGCAGGTTGCATTGGGAAGAGATCTAACCTGACAACTGATTTGACCAGCAACATGTATAACATGCCTTAAAAGTATTCCACTACATGTACTCATAATTATTTAATTGAGTGTGTAGGGTCACTGTACATTGTTATTGGTTGTTTAGATTGAATAATTGAAGTAATATTTGCTCATGCTACGCGCTAAATTTGTCTTATACATGTAGTGACACATTGATTGATTTTACTTGTCTTTTCTAAACAGAAATCTTTGGTCATATCAGACGCACACTCTTCAGTGATGATGGTGTCCCCAATGCAGACATGAGAGCTCTTGCCAATGATGAGTTCAAGGCAGTAGGGGAACGCATGGCATGTTCCCTTATTCAAGGGGGGCCTGCACCCTGTTTTTTGTCTGTGAATGTGTATGACTATCTTATTGATGGCATGTGTTGCACACTGAGCGGACGGAAGCATGGATTCGGACTCGCACTAAAAACACACACACATTCTAAAATGGCGGACAACAACAACCTCGTGTCTTTATTCTTCCCATAATTCCTTGCTACGGTTTTGTTGCTGGGAGGAGGGGGATTAACACCGTATTCCTTAACCTAACTGTATAGGCCCTACACACTCCCCCTTATGAAAAAAAGGTCGTCCTCGACATTAGACAGTTATCTAAAAATGGCGTCTGCGGTTATCAATACACAAGTCTCCTCTTTTCATTGCTGAGGTCAAGTGGAAAGGGGTGATCCGGCCCTAACCACAAAGCCACGAGTAAAACCACGTAAGACTTGAAAACACATACAGTTTGGAATACTGTTAAAGTTCAACGACTTCTACTGGCAAACTACTAAGTGTGATGTTGTAAAGTAACAAGTGCAACTTGTGTTCTGTTCATCTTTTAAGTCCACTTAATCACAGAAAAAAAAATTTCACAAAGTTCGTGTCAGGATTTTTCTGATCACTTTAGAAAGGATACGAGCCAACGTATCCGTATGGTGTAGGATAAGTAACTGGCCAAACAGAGTTCATGCGCGCATTAGGAATTCCTCCAAGGAGTCCTGGTGCCAGGGGTACAGGTACTGGTGCCGCTCCCGCATTGTGGCTAATTAAACACAGTCCCGCTGGTTGGTAATAGCTCGGAGTTCCAAAGCTGTCATAAGTTAGTAAGGTAGGTGGTCTGCGCTCCCTTATTGGTCTCCCTTCTCCTGGTCTGACTTCTGACTGCTCTACTACAGATGGTTCAAGGACTGGATCTGTCGGTGCTTGTATCTGCAGGTCAGGTTGGTAGATACTGGAGGCCGCCTCCTCATCAGCGCATGCCTGGTTGGCTGAAGGCTCCTTGGCTGAACAGGTACTGTCTGACAACACGCTTTCTGGCTCTAGACGAGTGAAGGTTAACATCCCTGCCGATTCTTCTTCAGAACTGTCTCCGACGTTGGAGGCCCCTGGTGACGACAGATGTGGCTGGGCAGATGGCAACTTCCGTTTTGATCTTTTGCAGGTGTCGCCGGGCCTTGCTTCAAAAGGAAGATCATTGCATGGCAGTAGAAGGTTACGGTGAATCACGCGGTGTCGCCCTCCCCCAGATTCAGGCTTAATTTCATAAACTGGACTCTCTTCACCTTTCGGTTTCACTACCTGGTGGATGGTGTCTTCCCAGTAGGACCTCAGCTTCCCAGGGCCGCCTCTCTCACTTAAGTTTCGTACTAGGACTCGGTCGCCTGGCTGGAGTACTGGACTGTAAACTCTCCAGTCATACTGTTTCTTGCCTCTGAGTCCAGATAGCCGAGGTTTCTTAGTGGTTATTCCTTATGCTTCTTTCATTGCCTCTTGCCACTCCTTAACATAAGCTGGGTAACTTGAGTAGGAAGTGGGTTTGGTACTAAATATGACATCAATTGGGAGTCTTGGGGATCGGCCAAACAATAGGAAAAATGGCGAATATCCTGTCGCTTCATGGCGAATGCAATTGTAAGCATGGACTACCTTTTGGAGGCTTTCCTTCCACTTGGATTTCTGGTGCTCAGGCAAAGTTCTTAGCATGGATAGCAGTGTTTGGTTCAGGCGTTCTGTCTTTCCGTTTCCTTGGGGATGATAAGGCGTTGTTCGAGATCGGACCATATCACAGTATTCCTCCAGCCGATGGAACAACTGATTTTCAAATTCACCACCTTGATCATGCAAGATTCTTGCTGGAAACCCGAAACGTAATATAAAGTCATTATACAATTTGTCCGCTGCTGTTCGTGCAGACTTGTTGATGGTCGCATACGCTTGGGCTAATCTTGTACAATGATCAACTATAACCAAGATATACTCGTATCCCCCTTTGCTTTTTTCAAGGTGTACAAAGTCCAATGACACCAGTTCGAAGGGTGTGCTACTCTGTATGGTCTCCATTGATGCTTTTGGCAAGATGTTTGGTGCAACTACAAACATGCGTCACGTAATTTTCAATGTCTCTTTTCATCCGGGGCCAATAAAACCGTTCCCTGGCAAGGTGAAGGGCCCTTTCTGTCCCTAAGTGTCCCATTTCTTCATGTAGCTCTTTGTAGACCATTCGATAAAACTTCTGTGGAAGGACAATCTGAAGATTAGGGCCACTTCTGCGCCGGAGGATTCCATCTTCTCCAGCTGCGAGTTTACTCCATTCATGTAGAAGGGACTGTACTGCAGATGATGCCTGGCACCTGTCTTGTGCTGCGAGTGGTTTGCCGGTTTCCTTATACCGAATCACTGCACTCATCACCTTGTCTTTCCTCTGAGCCTCGTACAGTTCCTTAGGTGTGAGAGGTTGCACCCTCGGTTCATAATCCACTTTCATAATGTGTCCCATTTCACTTGGCTGACAGGATAGCGATAGGAACCAAACTGGACCTCCTTTCTGCTGGGCATTCAGTGCTTCCACTGTGGCTTTGATCCAATGCGGTTCTACTTCTTCAGTACACATGTCTATTAACTGTTCCATGTGCATCCTAGAGCATCCCGGTTGGCCGTCCCTGGTCGGTACTTTATCGTGAAGTGGAAGTCAGCCAGCTCTGCTACCCAACGGTGTCGAGTTGCATTAGTCTCGCCGTAGTTAAGACATAGGTCAACGGGTTGTTATCTGTGTAGACCGTGAAGTGCGGGGCATAATACAGGCAGTCCCATTAAGTGCCAGAAATTCCAGCTTACTGGAGTGAAGATGATAGTTCCGTTCCGCTGCAGTTCAGCGCACGAGATCCGAAAGCAATTACCCTTAGTTGACCGGCCTGCTTCTGGTAAGGTGCTGCCCCAAGGCCCTGTTCTGACGCATCCGTGTGAAGAATAAATGGCTGGGTCTATTGAGGGTAAGCCATCGCGGGTGGGTTACTAATAGCACTGATAAGCTTATCGATTGCGGCTTGGTGTTCACTGGTCCAGTTGACTGGCTCCCGAGATGATACTTGTCCCTTGTTTCTGACTGGTCTTGTATTTCTCCTCTGAGTTCGCCGTGGCGACAGTCCTCTCCTTTCAGGTTCTTTAAGGAGATCGTAAAGGGGCTTTGCAATCTTGGCGAAATCACTAATGTACCTCCTGTAATAGCTTAATAGTCCTGTTAGTTTACGGACTTCACCCACAGTCTCTGGCATAGATGCTCTAAGACTCGTGACCGCTTTAGTAGTCTCGGGATCAATACTGTGTCCAGACTGGTTTACAATTCGGCCTAGATAGCAGACCTCTCTCTGGAACAGACTACACTTGCTTGGCTTCAATTTCACTCCATGTTTGCGCAGGCGCCTCAACACTATTCGCAAATTTTCCACATGTTCTTCAAACGTTCCACTATAAACTATGACATCGTCCAAGTAAAGGATGCAAATCTCGTCGCGGATACCTTCCAAACAATCTTCCATGAACGGCTGAAAGCTTGCTGGTGCATTACTCAGCCCAAATGGGATCCGAGTCCATTCATACAGACCCCAAGGTGTGATGAAAGCAGTCAGGTGTCTGCTCTTTTCCCCAACAAAACCCTGATAATACGCCTTTCCCTGGTCTAACACTGAAAACCACGAGTTCCCTCCAAGATTATCCAGTGTCTCTTGGATTCTTGGTCTTGAGTGCCTATCTGGTACTGTCTTACAGTTCAGCTCCCTGTAATCCACGCACAGGCGTAACCCTCCATCTTTCTTCCTTACACACACCACGGGAGATGAATAATTTGACTGAGACTTAGTTATCCATCCCCGGTTGAGCAGATCTTCAATGTAGTGTTTAACTTCAGCATGCAGGGGACGGGGAATTGAGGAATAGCTCTTCTAGATTGGCGTGGTGTCTGACAACTCCAAATTTAATTGAAGTCCCTCTATCCGTCCCATATCATCATCATCTTGGGAGAATGACGCAGCCTCCTCCTCTAGCATGGTCATGGCCAACTGGCGTTGACTTTCTGTTAGGTCACCTAACACCACGGCTGATGTCTTGAAGGACTTTCTTTCATGAGCAACTTCCCTGTTTACTTCATGTTGGGGTACTGATGGGTTTCCATCCTGGAGTGAGGTACCACCTGTTCCCCTTGGATTCACAGCTTTCGAACGAGGGAGGTCCTTTCTTACTACTTCCAAGGGGGTAACCGATTGCACTAGCTGCAAGTGTCCCAGTAGCGTTCGCCGGGGTTACGGCTTTGAGGGGTTACGGACTGTAATGTTCACCCTGTGTGGCGACCCTCGCGGTAGGGTGAGGAGCTGCTCTACAACTTCCAAGTCGGCTGGCCAGGCATACCTGGGTGTGGTTCAAATAGCACTGGTGTCCTCTCCTCTAGAGGACCACAGTTAATTCTACACGGTACTGTCACTACCTGCCCTCGTGGTACCGTCAGATTGGGCTTACCATTCTTCAACACACCCATGTCCTCCATACTTGCATTTTGCACCAAATCAACCAACGCAGTAACATTCTCCAGTGCTACTTCCTTTAAAGCCGTATTCATGATGTCAACAATGGAGCTGCTTCCTTCGGTTTCTCTATCCTTTACTACTTCTTCTATTACATTGTACTCAATACCGGTGACCTAGAGGCGTATAGCAACTTCAGTAAATTATAGTCAGCCACTTTTATCAACACTATCCAACAAAAAGTGCTCGACAAACGAGTTCGTTAACTCTAAAATCGGGCTCAAACAAATACCGCTCATCTGAAAATTGGGCTCACACAGATACCCGCCCCTCGAAAATCGGGCTCACACAGATACCCGCTCACTTGAACATCGGGTCCACACAGCTACCTGCTCACGTTAAACATCGGTCCCACGCAGATTCCTGCTCACTTAGGAATCGGGCATACACAGATACCCACTCACCTTAAAAGTCGGGCGCAGACGGATGCCCGCCCGCTTGAAACTCGGGCTCACACAGATACCCACTCACTTGGAAGCCGGTTTCACAAAAGAGAAAAAATACATATGTAAATGAATCAAGGAAACAAATTTTGACTAGACATAGGGAATAATAAAGAATCCTGAGACATGGAGACATATCCCGCTTGTTCTATTCCAACACCACAAAGAAACGAGGAAAAGAAAAAGAAATACCCTCACCATTCAGTGACCTTGCCAAAGGCGGAGATAAAAAAGACAAGTAAAGTGGTGCATTTATATAGCGCCGTTATCACTAACGTCTCAAAGGCGCTTTACAATGATCAATTTACCCCCAGCGGACTGGAAGCATATACAGGCGCAAATAGCAGCCGCTTCTAAGCAGTCCATGCATGCTGGTACTCATTTTACCGACCTCGGAAGGATGGAAAGCTGAGTGAACTTTAGCCAACCTTAGGGTTGGAAGGCAGAGATCTTACCATTGCGCCCACCCCTCCGCCTCGAGAGATACATTCTCACGAGTCGCGAGCGAATTCAGAAAAAATAAATAACAAGTCACCCTGTAAAGAAATTCGCTCCTAGACCAAAATGCGCCCCACAAAAGACCGAACGCCAAGTGAATTAAAATAGGCGAAGGGAAAGAAACTTGTAACGCCTCCTCCGAGGTCGAAGCAGAGTTTGGGAGTGCAGCACGTGGCTCAGAAGCGTTAGTTTGTTCCGAATTGGCAACATTCCCGGATGCCCCCGCCCGACTTTACTGCACAGGAGCTTGTGGCAGTGGTTGTTGACCAGTTTGTGGCTGCAAAGGCAGCACGGCCTGCTGTAACTCTTTGCGAACCGAACAACTCTGCATATATTATTCAGGTTTATATAATGGCTTATACATTCTCGCACGGGATAATGAGTATTACATGCGGGTGAATAGTGGTGTCCGCCCCTCCAGGCTGGTTTTACCCCCAGCAAAGATCGGTAATGTTTCTCATACGTAAACAACAGCTAATTTCGTACGTGTTGTGTGTGGTTTAGATGTCATGTGTCGACCGAAATATATTGGTTCAACGGAACTTTTTTCGACATCAGTTCCAAGATGTTTCAAGCATTCGCACCGTTTAATTCAAAGAAAGCACAGAAATGGCTTCAGATTACATCATACCGAAACCCCGCTAAAATCCTGTTTATCGCTGGCCATTTTCTATTCACAGCAGAGCCGAGAATTAAACCTTTTTTCTTCGAAACACCATCTTAAATGCCAAAGTTATCTCTGGAATGCATTACCTTCGACAATTCGCAACATAAAGACATTGGACACTTTCAAGAATGCTGTTAAAAGTCATTATTTTAAGTTAGCTTTCAAATAGTTTTTTGATTCATGTCTTCTATATCATTTATATATGATTAACTAGTTCTAACTAGTTCTTACTAGGCTTTGTGTATAGGCTCGTAGTTTATCGTAGTTCGTAGTTTTTACTTTTAACAATATTATGAAGCGCAACCGAATATATCTATATAGAGGTCTGCGCTATATAAATGTAAAGTATTATTATTATTATTATTATTATTATTATTATTATTATTATTATTATTATTATTATTATTATTATTATTATTATTATTATTATATGCCTTCCTGTAAAATATACAAAGTAACCGTATGGCAATCCGATGACAGCCAACTCAGACAATTGTAGGAAAATCCAGTTTCAGCACCTTCAAAGTGTTCCAGTCGGCTCTTGGTTCAATAACCCGAATAAGAAAGGCTTCCCGGCTCGACAAATGAAATGTAAATATTCAGTTGAAAATATTAGAACAATTTTTTAAAAAAGAAAGACGGAAGGTTCTTTGCGAAAAAGTACGTTGTTTAACTCTGAAAGCGACGAACGATTAACATTCTTCCCAGTAGTTCATTCAATGCAAACAAGACCCTTGACACAAGGTAATCACGTGCACCTTTGTGGTTGCCTAGCACGTGATCAGTTTCTTCCTTTTAAGTGACAGAACATCATGACCTTCTCCTTGGTTCATACAAGTCAGAGACTGCAGAAATTTTAGTGGTTTTTACGATCGATTGTCATTAAGCTTTTGCTGAGAATCCGAAATTCATTATTTTCTTCGTCTGTCTTTTGGCTTGCCTTTTACTGTTAACTCCCGGCTTTCGTGATACTTTTTTGGTGCAAATGTAAAGCCAAAACAAAATTGGACTTGGCATCAGATTAGGCTGAAAAGAAGAGGAATTAATTATGAGGTGGAAACAACATGTTCAGTCCTTCCTTAGTGTGTGGAATAAACATTTGCTTAGTGCAACTGCAAGACATGCATGAAATGCAGGAAAACGTTCCGTCAGAGAAATTTGCAGTTAGTTTTTTGGCAGACTATTTAACTTACAGAAGAAACGAGTGAGTTTTACTCAAGAGCGTGTTTTATTATAGCCTGCAAGCAGGCTCTTCCTTTGAAATGTCGCGCGGTCGATTTCGAAACTAGTAACCAAGCCCCAATATTTCAAAGGCGCGCTATTTTCAACAGAAGAGCCTGCTTGCAGGCTAGTTTTGTTATCTTTGAACTGAATTTATTACCAAAACCTCCAAAAGTAAAAGACCTCTTAACGGAACAGGACATTACCGAATAATTCAACGTGTGAAAGTGTGAACAAAAGAGCCACTGCTGGCACGACGTCTAGGTGACCCCCAAATGATCTACATGACCCCCCACTTGAACAAATTAACACGTACCAACCCAGTTTACGCACATAGAGCGTCTTGATATACCAAAGACGAAGCAAAGAAAGTTTTAAGAAGGCCTGGGTACAAGTTGGGAATTCTTGACAAAGATGGCGGATGATGGTGATCAAGATATTGGAACATATATAATGTCGGATCAAGAAACTCGTTGGAAAGGAAAATATTTTACTTTGCTGAAGTACTGCAAAGAAATCGAACAGGTAATAAATCCATCAGCATTATGTAATAACAATGTTCTTACATTTTTCTTACTGTTAAAAACCTCGTTTTTGAGTAACTTCTTTATTTGTAGTGCACATATTCTCAAGTAGTGTTTGCAAGAAAGCTTGTGAAAATTGTTGTTTGTTCTTTCAGGAAAACGAAAGATTAGTCAATCGCATTTACCATGTTAAGACACTCTTAAAACGCTATCGAAAACAGAGAAGGTAGGAAATGTGGTTGTAATCTGTTGCTTGGCTTGCTCCGGCCGCCGAGGTTCAAAACACAGGTCGTATTCCACTGGTGACTCGTTACAGGTCATTGTTTTAACTGTACTAAAGCAACCCAAAACCCTCAAATTGGCTAGCCGTAAGCCTAAACATCGTTTTTAGGCCAAGTAAGGCCTAAGTTTAGCATTACTATTTATCAAGGTTTGTAATGAGTGATCTGTGAAAAGGGCAACTGAAAAATTAGAGTCCTAGGGTAGATTCAAACTTAAGACCTACTGTATGTAACACCCATCGGATGCTCTACCCGGGCGAATTACAACTTACCCCAGTAAATGTCGTTGTAATCTATTGTTTAATAACCCTTTATACACTCAAACATCTCTTCACAATTTTCAATTACATTTGTGTGCAGAGGGTGAGGTGTCTTAAGCCAGTTTTACACAAGGCAATTTTCCTGCAAGTTGTCTCGCAATTTTGTTGGGACGAAAATTTTCACATTAAAAAGCAAGTGGCGTGATGGGTGTTACACTAGGCAACAGTTCTTGCAACTTGTCTCATTTTCAGTGATCACATGAGGTTAAAGGAACATTTTCAGTGGCTGGTACCACAAAGCGTTGCATCACAAGTTGCAGGACAGATGTTACACAACGCAAGGATTGAAAATTTGTTGTAGCATGCGAGACACGTTGCCCAAAGTAGAACTGATTTCTAATTCTCTACTGCTAAAAATTAATGTTGCATGGAATGTCTGTAGCAGGGTATTTCACACTGGGCAATTTTTCATGCAACTTGTGTCCCAACAAAATTGCAAGACTACTTGAGCGAAAAATTGCCTAGTGTAGAGGGATTTGGAGGCCAAAATAAACAAATGGGCCTATGGCCCCTGGCTTTGAAAAGTTATGGGCCAATTCATAAAATTATGGACCATAGAAGCCATGTGGTGGGCAGGATGAAAAGGAATACAGAGATGATATGAGCACCTTTGCACTTTTACATTATGTTTAACAAGTTTTACATTACTCAATCAATCAATGAATCAATCTACATGTAACTGAAATTAGAATTAAGAGCAATGAGTTTTATTTTAACTGAGGCACTACTCTGTTTTAGTGGTAACCTATTTAGTTTGATACACAGAAAGTTGTAGCATTGCTAATTCACTTTTTAGAATCAGAATTAAGTCATGATAATCACGAAGTCAACTGAACTGAGTTACTGACTCTGCAGATCCAACTTAACACACATTGACAATTTCCCAGTCACAGTGAATGTATGATATCTATTAAACCCTGGCTACTGACAGTTTAACACGCATATCTCAGTTCTGAGTTGGTAGAGTTTCAGACTTCTATGCAAACAAAACATGGCAACTCTTTTGAACGTGGCGACAAAGTTAGCCACTTCAGTAGGATTTACTGTCTTCATTACCATTTGCAGGCCTTGAAACTGTGGAGGGTTCCTGATGGACCTTCAAATCATTAGTCTGTTGCATCGTTGTTGCTGTTGTAATGTTTCGCGATCGATCTTAGGGAACTCTGCGTTCAATTAAATTTTTATTCTCAAAAAACTTAAGTTTTCTTTGACCTTGAGTATTTAATGTGGGAAGTTTCTTCACAAGCATCTTGATAATTGAAATGCACATCGCCAACAATGCTATTGTCTTTGGCGACATGTACTTGCAGTGCTGAAATTCTCAAAACCGGGCATCAGAGATTAGCAAGTTGAGAACTGATTGACTGCGATTGGTTAACAGTTTCTAGCTCTGTTGCTCCGCCGGAAATGAGACGGTGTCAATCAAAATCTTAGATGTGTGAAGTTGATCTCAAGTCGGTGTCAATCGAAATTATAGATGCGCAAAGTCATATCAAAAATTTAACAATGCCATCTTAATTTACAGCCGTGTTTTTGCACCGAATAAGTGAGCATGCTCTTGACATCATCGCAAGCTCTAATAACTCTTCAAAACTTAGAAAACACGGTTTTTAAGCGATGCTGACAACCGAGTGGCTTGCGTTCTAACACTAACCGATTTCAGTTTTACAAAGCAGTTAACAAATCTTTTATTTTTACAAGGCGGTAAGAGCACGAAGTAAGCACTGACTCATGCTCTACAGCGAGCTGAAGCCCCCTTGGGAGTATCCGCTTGGTTTCGATCGATTGTTCGGTTTTGCTTTTCATGCTTACGCTCTTTACAGCACTCACTTTGTTTAGTTTATGCGTAAGGATATTAACAAATTTTTATTTCGACTTTTTATTAAGAAAGTGTAGAGACTAAAAAAGAGAAAACCAAGAGACAACTCTGTTTGTGATTACAAAAGATCAATGAAGTACTGGTCAATCGATCCGTGACTGACCCAATAGTAATCCCATTGGGAACAAGTTTTCCTTTGCAACAACGAATATTCAAATTTGGATCCGTTTTCTGACATAATGTGTCCATAATGTCACTGAAGCGTGCGCTAAAAGCAGCAAACTGTAAACGGCCACGATCGTGGAAATACATAAAGTTCATTTTAAAAAAGTCACACCTCGCTGGGTCACATTACCTTTCAGTAGCTCTTTAATGTGACGAGTGCAACATTGTTTTTGAGGGCGGGACTATGAATTAATTACAACACTCGCGGGAAATTTAAAATTAGCCAACTCAATCCCCGTGGGAAATTTGTAGGGGCAAATTTGCATATAATCTCTGAGGTTCGGGGGTTGGTTGAAGGAAAGGCTAAAAAAATACTACTTCTACTGATCGGAAGCCCGCGAAAATTCGGCAGGACCATCTTAGAGTATCAAGTAAAAAAAGCCATATGAATACTCATTTCCTCACCCCTTATTTTTCGAAATTTTCTCTCTGAAATTGTCCAAGCCATACAAACAAAGTGCCGAAATAGCTACTTTTGAGGCCAAAAAAAATAATACTTCTAACTGAACCACCGACGTAAAAACAGTCACATTTTTTTTATTAACTTCTTTACAACAAAAGCCATATGAATACTTGATTGTAAACTGAATAGTTATCACGTAAAAGAAGAATTTTCAAGCGGTTCTCCCGGCTTTCGGCCGACCTTCTTTATTGTTTTCTGTACAATTCCCCAATTAGCTTTTGAATTTAACGCTGCAAAGCGGGGAAAAGTCCCGGATGTGTCGCAGCATTGTGGGCGATGAGATGAATTCATTTCATCCAGAAAGAGGAAAACAGACATAAAAGTGAACCCAAAGCATCTGCCATGTTTTGACAGAACCTCTTTGTGAGTTGAGTGCAAGTAGAGGACTGGAGATGAAAATAAACAAATACGAAAGATTGCCGGTTGAAGAAACAAAGACTCATGTCGACATTTCATGTTTCTTCTTGTCGTAACACAAAATTAATGCACAGTTTGAAGTTCTTATCACCTCTTACCTGACTAGGGCACATGCTGGGCCCGGCTAGCAGTTTTATAATGCGACAGTTTCTAAATTTATGCAACACTATTCTTCGGCAGCCACTTAGTTTTTTGCTGGTACATTAGGGTGTTAACAGGGAATCAACAATATCTTTGCTATAATAGAACACAAGTCGACTCTGGTGTGACATACAGTCGACTCCACATAACTTGAACCCTCGCTAATTCGAACTTTGCACTAAGTCGAACCCAAATTGATTTGCCATGGATTCCCATTATACATTTACTGCACTTTTACTCTGGGTAACTCGAACCCTTGATAACTCTAACTTCCCTCTAACTCGAAGCAATTTTTGTTCCCCTTCAGATCATTCTCTCTTTATTTTTACCTTCGATAACTTGAATCACTTCTGTCAGTACGTGACAATCAAAACAAACAGTGTACTGCAGTCCAAAACATTTAAGCAGCCCTGTAATCTTTGTCCTTTTTTGCATTACACAAAATGTGTCAGTCCAGTTCAAGTTTCATTGGTTTAAGGTACATTTTACTTCGGTGCCTACATCATCCTAAAGGGTTGCTGCTTAACTCCTTACTCCCAATAACTCCAACTCCCGATAACTTGACCCTTTTTCAATTTCCCATGAAGGGTCAAGTTATCCGGAGTTGACTGTATGCTGCCTTGGATCTTAAAACTCCTACTGAATTTGTATGCTGTGTGTGACTTGGCCTTGGATCACAAAACCCTTACTAAATTTGTATGCTGTGTGTGACTTACCTTTTCAAGATAGCAATAATGTTAGGAATATTGGTAGAACCCTACCAATGACAAAACCAGCCATTAACATACCAAAAGCTCCCTTTTTTACTTTTTTTAATATCATACTAATTTTGTGATTTTTAGCATTGAAAATTCATTCCAACACCTTTTTATCATGTCAAAGTTTTGATGGCTGGGCAGCGGTTGAATTAGGAAATGTGGCTTTAAGTTATGCTACTCTTACTCCAGTGTTTTGTTTTCAGTTTCCTTAAAGACAGATTAGATGATTACAATGATGATTATCGAGATGTGCAGCCACCTTTTCAGGTTAGGCAATTCTCAACAGAACTTATAGTTCTGGTATAAAAGTTATTGGTTCAAGAAAGCATTTAATTAATAATAACTATAACCAAAAGAGTTCACAATGAATGTTCCATTTTCAGGAGTATGTAATTATTATTATAAATCAGTGTCCTCATGGTGATTGTGAGGATCATCATCATCAACATTGGTTGCATTATGGGAGTCATCATCTTTACCATCATTGTTGTTGTAGTAGTCAGTGATAGAGAATGTTAGCATCGGCAAGATGTGCAAGTACGATTAAACAAGTACAACTTGTACTAATTCTCTAAGTCGTGCTCTACATATTTAGTACAAATGCAAGCATATAATATGAATTCCAGTCTGCAAAAAATGCTATTATGGGATGAAGTTCTCATTTCAGTGCAAGTGTTTCCACTTCTTTCTAGTGGAAGGCCTTTACAGTAAATGCCAAACAGCAAGTAATGCAATTTCCTTTTGATGAACTTGTACTTTCTGCTAGTAACAACTTTTTGATGTAAAATTGTCGCAGACCAACTTGCTGGGACGAGTTGACCGTGCCGGGGTGTGCAGTACAGATGCAAAGTAATCAAAATTCCAGAACTTGTACTCATTAAGTCTCACTCACTGTAAGACACTAACATTTTCTAGTGTCATCATGGCAATCACATAAAAGAACTTGAAAATTAATGATGATTACTAACTTTGTGATAGATAAATTTGTTATTGCAAAGGTTTACATATTATTACTTTTTTTTTGTGGCTCTATAGGCTGAGCTTCTCTCAGAAATAGTGTCTGAAGCATTCCCTAAGCCAATCCACCCAGCACTGTTTACTGGTGAGTTTATGACTCCAGACTTTCCAGCTACGAAGAAAAGTAGGAAACGTGAGAGTTCAAAGGACAGGGACAAGGACAGAGACCCCAATGCTCCCAAGAAACCAGCTAATGCCTTTCTCATGTATTGTCAACAACAGCGAACAGTCATGCAGGATGATCAGAAAGATCCTAATATTGGTCATCATGAATTAACAAAATCCTTAGCAAAGGAATGGAAGAGTTTAGCAACAGATGATAAGAAGGCAAGCCTAAGTGTTAAGTTTCCTTTTCTCTTTTTCTGTTGTTTACTAATATTTGGGTCAGGACACTGCTATTGCATTGGGTCTCATGACTGGTTCACAAAACAAAAGGCGCAAAGATATACACAATGGAAACAAAGCCTAATCCCAAACACAATAGACATGTATTCTATACTGGTGGTATCTGACTTATCGGGATGTCCAATTTCAACACTTGAAATGCAGAGGAAGAGTTTTCCTCTCATATGTTCAATGTGTGCCTGACTTTTCATATCAGGTGTTTTGTCAAAATCATTTGCAGCCAAATGTTGAGTGGTGAATGGCATATGGCTACATGTACAGGATGTAAAAAAGTGGAGGGGAAATTTACTATTTTGGTCTGTTTTAATCGAATTTGCCTCTATTGTTCGCATTTACCAGCACAAACAATTTCCAATAATTCATTCATTACTTTTATTCAGAATTTGGAAGTCATTTCAACCAAAAGATGAGAGATTATCTAATTTTTTTCACATTTTGTAGTTGCTTAAAGTTATGCCTCCAAAGATAGAAATGATAAATGAATAAATTATTGATGCCAGCAGTGTTTACAGTTAATTACTTCATGGTATAAACAATGAAATTATTATTGTTACAGTAACATTCAGTTGTACTCTTGGTTTTTACATGTCTTTAAAGTGTCCCGGCCCAAAAAGAGAAATGGCAGTAATGAGAGCTTAGTTCCTAACCTTTAGGAATTAACAATCTCTACATCCACTCGCAAACTATGACCCCTTTAACCCATTAACTTCTAGGAGTGAGACTTATAGACTTTACTCTGCTAAGGCCAGATGATTTTACATGTACTCGGCAACAGGTTAAGGACGGTGCCTACTAATTCAAAGGTATTTTTGCGCGGGTTCCTAAATGTGCGGGAAAAGCAGATCTTAACAAGTGTTATACACCTTATTCCAAAATGGCCACTGATTTATGAGGATACAAATTGGCCCTTGTTGCCTCGTTCAAGATAAAATATTCTTTTGAATTTTAAGCTTAAGAACGAGGCATCAAGGGCTTATTTGAATAAAAACAAAAGAATATTTAAATGGCAGCCATTTTGAAATAAGGTGTATTGAAATCCATAAAGAAAATTGGGGGTAACCACGCATTTTTCGAAGATAATTAATCAACAATATTTGTAAAAAGCTTTAAAATACAAAGCAATGTATGGCGTTCTTTGCCAAATTGAAGCTTAGTTATCTCTTAAAAATGCATGCTTACCTCCAATTTTCCTTTTGGATACCTCTTGCTAAGTTCTGCCTTCTCTGCAAAAATATCCCTGTATTAATAAGCACCGCCGATAGGAAATCTCAAGATGCGCAGAACTTATGCACAATAACAATAGTAGGCACCGTCCTTAAGCCCTATTTTTTTGCAACCGTTTTTGTTTTATTTAAAAATATAGCCGCTGACCATGTGAGTAAAAATCATGAATTGCTTGGATCTTTGTACAGTTTACTAACAGATACTACCCTGAAACACATTTTAGAAATGTGATACCCAGCAATGTATATTTAACAATTATTATTAAATATAATTGGAATAATTGTTTTATCATATCAAAAACGTCCCCAAAAAATAGAAAAACATACTAAAATAAAAATGACAACGCCCCAAAAAAATGACGCACTCGTTTACCATTTTGCAGAGCATGGTTTATTACCATGATGGCTAAGCCAATGAAAACTCTTGAATTGCATTATCCAATGATCCAGTTTATATATACCAGAAGTACAATGTTTTATCAACTGAAGATTTTACTAGGCATTTTAATACTGTATAGTTCCGTACTACACGATGGTTTAGCACTCTTCAGATGAAATAGCTTAATGTTAAATTACAACAGTACGCTGATTATAACTTAAATTTTAAAATGCGGTTAGTATGGATACAATGCTGTTTCTATAGATTCTACTGTGAAACCAAAGAGGACTTGAAATTTTTCAACAGAAATTTTAAGTAGCGTGTCTAAAAGAAGATACAAGCTCGTTGTGCTTGTTAAGAGTGGCTAGATGGGGCTCATGTAGCCACTCTTGACAAGCATAACAAGCGTGTATCTTCGTGTAGAAACCCCAGTAAATTTCTGTTGAAAAATACGAAGTCCTCTTTTGTTACACAATAAAATCTATAGAAACCGCATTGTATCCATAGTAACCGCATTGTAATCTACCATTAGGCTATTTTATCCGAAGGGTGTTACACCATCGTGTAGTACGAAACTATATAGTAATAAAATGCCTGGTCAAATCTTCAGTTGATAAAACATTGTACTTTTGGTATTTCTATTGGGCACTCTGGCAGAAGTTGTGCATCAGCTGAAATCAAGTATACATATCTTGTTCAATTTTAGGTCTACTATGAAATGTATGAAAAGGACAAAGAGAGATACGAAAAGGAAATGAAAAAGTATTCATCAGATAAGATTCCAAAAGCACCTCCGGCCAAGAAACCAAGGACAAAAACCCCTAAACAGAAAACTGCGACATCATCATCTACAAAGACAGTGTCAACCGACAGTAAAAGCTTACCTGATGAAAGGAGCGCAGTTGTTGTTTCACCTACTTTAAATCCTCTCTTCTCACAAAGTCTGGGGTCCATGCCAGTGAATATTCCAAATATTCCAATGCCTCAGCTTATTCCTCTGACTGGAGAGGAGAGTGGATTTGACAACTATCAAGAACTAAATTCATCTCCTCAAGAATCCTTCCTTTAATATTTGAGAGTGATGAACTGATGGTCACTCTTCACAAGTTACTTACACTGTAATTGGAAAAGGCCGAGCTGGTGGTGGAATCAGGGCTGCAATTTAAAAATATACTGAAATGACAAATTGTAGCAAAGAGTTCTTGTAGGAAGCAATGGGTGTAGCCAAAATATGCTTACGCATTAGGAAGTTTTCAAACTTGTTTCAGCCTTCATTGTAAGAGAGGTTTAAATGGCTTTCCAATGTATCTAACCTAGAAGAGATGTACCAATTTTCAACTCCGTCATTGCCTTACTGTATGTTAAAACAAAGACTGAAAATGGCCTCTACCCTTAAAATGCATAATCCTACTCTCATTGTTGTACTCTAAAAAATAGAAAGCCTTCAACCCTGTGGTGTCAACTTGCTACGGAGACCTTTCTCTTTTGGAGCTTACTTAATGATTAGTCCACTCGGCCTCGTCGTCTCACTTACTTGCCTTTGCGCAAGGAGTTTTAGAACAGGTAACAGTTATGTCCTCAATACAAGGAAAGCATGACAGAAAACTTTCTGATTGAATATTATTAACATGAGACTTACAGAAATCATAATGTTCTTACAGTTTCAAAGATTTAGGCATGGTGAAGAGTGACCGAGTGAAAAACTGCAGCAAAATTCAGTTTGAGGCAGGCCGGGTCCGTGCTTCTTCTGGGTTCAGTGAGGCCATAATCCACAGATTCCGTGGACATTAAAACCAGGTGTAGCCCTAAACTTCCGTGAATAACTCAGCCCGGGCGATATTGTTGTCGCAGCCTATGGGCCAATCAAAAAGCTTAGAAGGAGCACGAGCAGATACGAGCTAGGACTTCTAATCCTATACCAGCATGAACAAGTATGACTAGTATGGTGTTGTAAGCGGTTGTGAGTCACTTGTCTACGGCTTCCGTGAGGGCCTATTGGATTGCCATGATTTTATGCGCTGTTAGGAGGCTCTTCTTGACTCCATGATTGTGAATTTATAATTATAGAGAAAGTGGCTGAGAGGGCCGTCACATTATATCAGGGTATTTAGGGGAAATCTTAAGTTGATCACGCGTTTAAAGCTCGAAATTGGTAATGTGGAATTCCTATACTGATGAAATTATCGTTGCATCACAAACAAGATGATTATGAGCAAAAACTACCTTTATCTATGCAATTTGCCATAAACTTAAAAAACTGTCGGACCACACTTTTTTTCAAGATTACCCAAACGCAATCCGTTTCAATCTTGTCCATTTTTGTCTGTCCATATGCTTCTCCTTCCTTTTGCTGTATTTCTTTTATGTTCCTCCACAGTTTTAAGTGGTTATTGCAATGTTTGATTCTACTTTTTGTTGCCGCAATCGTTGCGAAAAGTAGAAGTAGAAGTCAGTTCTACTTTCCGCAACCGTTGCAAGGAATTTTTTCCACGTTGCGCAGTGTAACACCTTCCCTGCAACATATGTCGCAACGTTTAATGGCATTGGCCAGTCAAATTGCTCTTTTTGTGCACGTGAGGTTTTATTCGAAGACAAAATGGCGACTGAACTCACGACAGCTTCCAAAGTGACAGATGAGGAAAAGAAAGGGTTCATTCAAGCGTTGAAAGAACGCCCATCGCTTTGGAATACTTCGTTAGCAGTTTACAAAGAGAAGAAGATAAAACTTGCTGATTCGCAAACCCTTTCACAGCAATTTAATATGATAGTAGAGGAGATGAGGAAAGTGTTGCATAACCTACGCACTCGATGACAATGGAGGAAATCATAGGTCTACTGATCCTAAACGAGTACTCTAGTGACTTGGAAGGTTTCACCTATCGCCGAATATCTCAGCGTGACAGCAAGCCTCTCAGCATGTTTGATACTTGATCGTAATTTTGTATCTTGCTTAGATATTCGGTGTGAAACTGCGTTGAATAAAAACTCGAACTGTTGGCTGTTAACTGTAAAGAAATCTCTGTATCCGCCAGCATCCTCTACAGCAAGCTCCCTCGCAAGTTGGTGAAAAACCCCTCTTTCTTCCCTTCTTGCCATCCAGGGCCTGACCCAGTTAACGCGATTTCGCCTTGATGGAATGTCCCCATTTTCGTCTTCAGTTGACAAATCGGCTATTACCAGTAAAGCAAAATATTTCCTTTTTCTACAAGCACAATAGACCATTTCACAGTTGTAGCTGCCTTGGAATGGAAACGAGGCTGCCGGTGACCCTGTTTTGATACAATCCTCCGTGCTTTTGTAATGTTAATACGGACTAATTAGAATTACAACAACACAATTTACATGATAAAACAGTGGGGGCTGTATCAATGCAAGGTCACCGGTAGCCTTGCTGCCATTCATAGGCTAGGTCGCTGAGCAAAGAACTGTAAAATGGCCTGTTCATCGTTTTTTTTTTTAATTTATGTTGTTTATAGTGCCAGTCCTCCGCGCTGTTTGTGACCGTCGCGAGCGAGACAAGTTACAAGAAACGTTTCCCAGTGTAACACAATTCAAACAACCTGTATCGCAACGGGCAACTTGTGTCGCAACAAAATTGCGAGACAAGTAGCAAGAGAAATTGCGTAGTGTTACAGCGCCTTAATTCTACGAATGGCCTTCTTAATGACGCCTTTTATCATCGGGGTAAGTGGCCCCTTGGCGTTGTTAAAGAACATATGTATCCAGGCAGAGATGGAAAAGTACTAGGGAAACTGCGATCAGGGAGGATGTTTCTCGAAAGCCCGTGCATAAAGTTCAGTTTGCCCGTTGGAACTTTCTTGCGATGCAGTTGTTCATGTTACTGAGTCAGTGTCTTAACTGAACTTTGTTTATCGTTTTCATCGCATGAGTTTAAAAATGGCTTACAAATACACCAGAAACAATTTCTTTCTGTGACCTTTAATTTGTATGTCGGGCAGCATTCTGTTAACAGGAGGCAATTCCGATAAAACGTTTAAATTATATACTAGCATCGAGATAGGCAATCAGTTTCCGAAATGGGCATTTGAAATG
>NC_090872.1:1071918-1089418 GCF_036669935.1 Montipora foliosa | reverse complement strand
CATGATAAAAGCAGTGAGCTCTGTATCAATACAAGGTCAGCGGCAGCCTCGCAGCCATTCATAGCCTAGGTCACTGAGCAAACAACTGTAAAATGACCTATTGCCGATTGCTGTAATAGATTTTTTGCTTCTGAGGTATTTCGGTTGACTTCAGAATGGTGCAAGAGTGGAGGATCCGGGTATCGATCCCGGTACCTCCCGCATGCGAAGCGGGCGCTGTACCATTTGAGCTAATCCCCCGTTACTATAGCCCATTTATAAGGCACACCAACAACCTTTTAACGAAGACAGGGAAGATTGTTCAGCTCCAAATTGTTTTCAGTGCGAGACATATCCAAGATGGTGCTAACCAACAAACTCTACAACCATCGGTACCAAACTTAGAGTCATCCGATTTCTGCACATCTCTAGTGCTTGCTTAGGCTATTATTGCAAGACAAAGTTTCATCAGATGTCAATTATTGATCGGGGATTCAACAAATGCCATCAAGACTCCTGAAAAAAACACACTTACCTTTCGTGTTGATAAGCTGAAAAACTTTTCTGGAAAACTCTAGCTTGCACAATCTTGGGCCTCTACCGATCTCACAGCCAGGAATTCATGGTGACGACACCTTTCTCTAAGTACTCAATGTTAGTTAGATGAGGGCTACAGCTCCGACAAAACCCCAGTGACACGTTTTCGATAAAGTAAAGCACGAAAAGGCCGCCACTGGACTTAAGACCAGTACTTTTCACCTCTTAAGCGAGAATCATTCCACCAAACCAACAAGTCCAGAAAGAAAATTTCAAGACCAAACTCCCTCGGAACAAAAGATAGGGAAAGACTTGGTCCATGTGAAGTTCGAACTCACGACCTTGGCGTTATTAGCACCACGCTCTGCCGACTGAGCTAACGGACCAGGTTACTCGGTACTCATAGCGTTTTTTGAACAACCGCTCTTATCCGATTTCGTGCTTAAGTGACGATTGTTGTAATAGAATTTAGTCTATTGAGGCATCTCGGTTAACAAAAGAATGAAAGGGGTAGTTTCTAAAGAAACTGTGATGCTGCGTCGGTGGGGAAGCAGTATACAAAAATTTGGTTTTATCAACGGAGTTGATAATGTAAATTGGCCACCGTACAGAGATTCTATTAGCTTTTAGAATCTCTGTACGGTGGCCAGTTTACATTATCAACACCGTTGATAAAACTCAATTTCGGTTAACAAAAGTGGAGAATCCGGGTATCGATCCCGGTACTTCCCGCATGCAAAGCGGGCGCTCTACCATTTGAGCTAATCCCCCGTTACTATAATCAACTTAAAATGCACTGACCAAGAACCTTTTAAGGAAAAGAGGGAAGATTGGTCAGCTTCAAATTGTTTTTAATGCAAGACAGATCTAAGATGGTGCAAAAGAACAAACCCTGTAACCACCTGTGCCAAACTTAGAGTCGGCCGCTTTCTGAACATCTCTCGTGGTTATTCTTGCCATCATTGCAAGTCAAGGTTTTATCAAGATATCGATTGATCGGGAATTCAACTCATGCCATCAAGGCTGAGGGAAATACACACTCACCTTTTGTGTTGATGAACTCAAACATTCATCTTGTGAAAAGTTCTAGCTTCCAAAATGTTGGGCCTCTACCGATCTCACAGCCAAGAATTCCAGGCCACGACAACTCTCTCCAAGGACTCAATCTTAGTTTCGTGAAGGTAACAGCTCCGACAAAATCCCAGCGACACGTTTTCGATAAATTAAAGCACGAAAGGCCCGCTCCTGAACTTAAGACCGGCACTTTTCATCACCTAAGGCAGAATTACCCTACAAGACTAACAGGTAGAGAAAAAAAATTTGAAGACCACACTCCCTCGGAACAAAAGATGGAAGAAGACTTGGTCCATATGAGGTTCGAACTCAGGACTTGGCGTTATTAGCCCCACGCTCTGCCGGCTGACCTAATGGGCCAGGTCACCTATGATATGATGCGTTCAGAAGGAATTGCAACTTCCAAGATGGCGGGGAGAAAAACGACACCAACCGGCCATTTCTTGTTTTCGTGCGATCGAGTTTCATGCGCCAATGTGGAGGGAACATAGATGCGTAGGTACAAAAAAGGAAGCTTCTCTGTCAAACGAATTAAATGGTTTCGATTTCATTTTCAAACACGCAATCTAAAGCCCCGTTTACACGAGCAATTTTCATGTCACAAATATATTTGATAGTGTAGATGGCATAGCAAATAATTGTCAACAGTGTGAAGTTTAGTGCGCCAGTAATGATTTTGAATAGCTGAGATATGCAGAATAAAGGAGAGGCTGTGTAGTCACCCACGAAATATGGCGCTTACGAACAAGCAAAAACTTGAAGCTGCTGCGATTATAGCGTTTCTCGTATTATATAAACAACAAAGAATGAAGAAAAAGAAGCGTAGGTGTTGGGTTAAGCCCTGGAAAACTCAGCAGCGGCGAGAAGCCCAGGGTTTGGCCCAAAATTTAGTAAAAGAACTGCGAGAGACTGACCATGACGAATTCAAATTTTTTTTTCGGTGAGTACAATGTATTAGGACCTTCAGATTTGAGTACAAGTATGAATTTTTAATTTCAAACCAGTCTCCTCCCCTCACTGTTCCTTGTTGTTTACCAGCAGACCAGGAGATTGTAGAAACAAGATTGATTGCACTAGTGATCATCCAAAGCACGCGAACAAGATTTTGAAAATTCGTATTTGTACTCAATGTCGTACTGTCTCGTGGTCGCTATTTTAACTTTCTTTAACAGGTTTCATGAAATAATGTTGGCGTTGGTTAAACAAGAACCAAAACTGTTACTGACGTCTTAAATAAGAAGAACAAGCATGATTTGTAAAAGTTCTGAATCGATGTTCACGTTGTATTGTGTTACTTAGAAACGTTATTTATTTTATTATTCTGTGCATCCCTTGTTGTTGGGAGAAGAATAGTACTATCAATAGAACTTCAAAAATGAGCATACTATTTTTGTTGTCCCACACGATGAAGTATTTCTTTGGGAATAAGTAACCCACCCCCATCAACCTCCTTTCTCACCACCTCATTCAGAAGTATAATCTTTCTAAAAAGCGAATTCCAGCTTTTGGGCAGCTCATGTGCACCCAAGAGAGCTCCAGAACTCAAATACAATACACCAAGGGCCCCTCTAAGGCGTGATAGTTTAACAATTGTTTCATTGTAGAATGTACCCTTTCTGTCTTGGCAATCAACAGTGTGCTACATAAAGATTGCTGTGTTGTAGCTCTGATTTCCACTGCATTTTTATATGCAGCAAATAAGATAAACCCACCTGGGCTACCTGAGATATTTCAATTGTTATTAAATTGTAATATTTCCTTCTAATTTTTAGGATGGACTCTGTTCTGTTTGATGAGCTTTGTGAGAAGCTAACTCCTCTAATTGGAAAGAAAAACACTGTCATGAGAGATGCCATTTCAGCCCATGACCGCTTATGTGTTACCTTGAGATTTTTGGCATCAGGTTGCTCATACCAAGATCTCATGTATAGCTTTCGCATATCTGTTTCATCTATTTCAAAAATCATACCTGAGGTGTGTGAAGCCCTGTATAATGTTTTGAGGGATGAATACCTACAGCCACCAAGTTCAAAACAACATTGGGAACAAATTGCAGAGGAATTTGAATCCAAATGGCAGTTTCCACATGCAGTTGGAGCCATAGATGGAAAACATATTAACATGCGTGCTCCCCCAAACTCAGGCTCTGAGTACTTCAACTACAAAAAGCAATTCAGTATTGTTCTCCTAGCTATAGCTGATGCCAATGCTAAATTTATTTCGTTCGATCTCGGCTCACCAGGAGGCCAGTCTGATGGGGGAATTTTTAAGGACAGTTGCCTAGGAAATACGTGCAAGTCAAACCATTTCCCAGAACCAGCTAACCTTGGAGAAAGAACAACACCAATACCTTATTTTTTGTTGGGCGATGATGCTTTTGCCTTAGATCGAAATCTAATGAAGCCATTTCCACACCGAACAGCAATGGGTGACGAGAAAATATTCAATTATCGCCTATCAAGAGCGAGGAGGATTGTGGAAAACGCTTTTGGATTGCTGTGCACTCGCTTTAGATTGCTACTGAGAACACTAGAGTTGGATGTTCCAAATGCAATGCAAGTAGTGCGTGCTTGCATTGCATTACACAACTTTCTGATGACCAGGAAGGACAAATGCTACTCAGCTCCAGGCTCCATCGACAATGAGGATGAATTTGGTAATGTTGTGCCAGGATCGTGGAGAAACCAAATAGGCAGTGATGACATTTGTGACCTACGCTCGGATCCTAGTGCCCGTTCATCAACAGTTCAAGCAAGAGAAGTTCGGGATGATCTCAAAGACTACTTCTTTGAAGAAGGTGCCATCAGTTTTCAGTGGGCAATGACCAGCTGAGTATTGGATTGATGACATTCATCATGTGGAATCAGACATTCTTCGTTACTGTTAGAAAGTATGGTTACCTATTATTAACTTCCAGTCTTCATTGTGAAAGCTTTATCTAAAGTAGCCTTAGGTGATGAGAAATTCTGAAACTGTGACCTACCAAGAGACAGGAAGACTGAACAAAATTATGCTTTTGTTAGTTTGTTATTTAATTTTCTTTCATATAACTTCATTAGTACACATCTGGATGTGCATCCCAAGCATTTGCTTTATTGTAACTCACACGGTTACCAAGAAAAACCCAACTGTCTTTTTTCAAGTGTAATAATTAGTCCAACATGAATAATAACCAGAATTGTGGCAAGTCCGTTAAATCTTAAATACTTACTTTTAAATATTTTGTGCATTTACAGTGTAAACTTTACAAGTATGCAATTTTCAAAAGCAAAATATTATCACTGACTGTAACTTTAACAAACAACTACAGTAAGCTGCTAAAACTATTGACTTCCGCTACAGAATAAAAAGATTCAGTAGAGTACATAGTAATTTGCTCAGGCCCATACCCGAGTCAAGAATATTTCTGAGGGGTTCATTGGTGAGGAATCTCTTGACAAGAAGAGGGTTTGAGTGAGGACAAAGTGGATACTTTTTGTAGTAATATAATAGGCAATTGCTACCTGTTGGGGACAGGAATGCACTATACTCTGGTCTGCCATAAGGTCTAAGTTTTCCTATGAGTCATTCTTATACTATCAACATGTCTTAAGTCATTTAGTATGGTGGCTGTTGTAGCTGGGCAGAAAATGAATCATCTCTTTGATAATAATGCTGATATGGAACTCTTGGGGGCTCTGTTGCTTGAAAGATTGCTGATTGGACCGCAAACTTAACCCTTCGTTGCAAATCTTTATCCCCCAGGTGTCGGATGGAACTGGCCACATCCTTACCGAAAATATCCCATTCATCTTCAGGTGCAGATGCTGCATTTTTTGCAAGCTGGTTCAGGGCAGATGTGGCAGACTCCAGCAAAGGATTGTCATCAGATCTCTTCCTCTTTGTTGTGTACGTAGTGCTTGCACTTTTAACACTAACATTACTCTCGCTCTCTGTATCTGCATTATCATAATTTGCCAGCTGCTCTTCCTCACCTCCAGGTCCTGGTGATGAATCTTCATCTCTGACATTAGTAAATACCTGCCGGTTGCTGTATATTACCTCATCTAGGAAGCTGCACTCATCGAAAAACTTCCACTTTGATACATAAACATCGCTTGCCCCACTACCTGTACCCTGGCTCTTCTTTATTTTTCTCACCTCTTCACGGTAAAATGTTCGTAAACTCTGTATTTTACCTAAGGAATTAAAGCCAGATAAAAGAATGTAAATGCAAATTTTGATTTTTTTTAAATTCAAATGGTTTTGCACAAAAGCCTACAAATTGCAGGTAAAATTATTTCAGTTTAGCAATATATATCATACATTCTTGCTTTATATTAACGATAACAACAGTGGTAGACATACCTTTGAGGCTTGCCAGATCAACGTCTGGCAATTCTTCTTTTATCACCTGCAGTACTTCCTCGTACTGTGCTTTTTTTACGTTTCGGTTCTTGTATGCCTCGCTTTTGGTGTTCCAGAGACTCTCCTTTTCTCTGACGGCCTCTAGCAACAAAGTCACTACTCGATCTGGCCAATAAATTCCTCTACTGGAAGCAGCGCTGATCGACGTGGAGGCCGCCATTTTGATCGCGTTCTCAGTGGAAGCTTGGGGACCACCAATATTTGCCACATTTTATGTGACGAGTCGTCTACACGAGCAATTTTCCGTGTATGACAATTTTTAATTGTCACATAAAAGCTAACACGCCAGCTTTTCAGCAAATGTATTTGTCACATAAAAATTGGCCAATTTCCCTCATCTACACGAGCAAATAAAAATTGTCACATAAAAGTTGTCACATAAAAATTGCTCGTGTAAACGGGGCTTAAGCATGGCGCCGTAGCTCAGTTAGTTAGAGCGCCTGTCTAGGAAACAGGAGGTCATGGGTTCAAATCCCATCGGTGCCTTGAGATCAGTGTATCTTATATTGTCATGGTCTGGCTGCACTTTCTTGCAGTTGAGTAACACCATCTTTTTGGAGTCATTTCTTTCCTTGAGAGTTAACGAGTTTTTGAAAAACTGATCGTTCTTCGTTCTTCAATAGAGTTACATACATCATTTTACAGTTGTAGCCAAGTTTCCTAGCCCAAGAAAGGAAGCGAGGCTCCCGGTCAACCTCTTTTGATACAAACCTTTGTGTTTTTCTAATGTTTATGTAGACTAATTGCAATTACAGTAACACAATTTACATAATAAAGGCAGTGAGGTCTGTATCAATACAAGGTCAGCGGCAGCCTCGCAGCCATTCATAGCCTAGGTCACTGAGCAAACAACTGTAAAATGACCTATTGCCGATTGCTGTAATAGATTTTTTGCTTCTGAGGTACTTCGGTTGACTTCAGAATGGTGCAAGAGTGGAGGATCCGGGTATCGATCCCGGTACCTCCCGCATGCGAAGCGGGCGCTCTACCATTTGAGCTAATCCCCCGTTACTATAGCCCATTTATAAGGCACACCAACAACCTTTTAAAGAAGACAGGGAAGATTGGTTGAAGAAGAAGATTGCTCCAAATTGTTTTCAGTGCGAGACATATCCAAGATGGTGCTAACCAACAAACTCTACAACCATCGGTACCAAACTTAGAGTCATCCGATTTCTGAACATCTCTAGTGCTTGCTCAGGCAATTATTGCAAGACAAAGTTTCATCAGATGTCAATTATTGATCGGGGATTCAACAAATGCCATCAAGACTCCTGGAAAAACACACTTACCTTTCGTGTTGATAAGCTGAAAAACTTTTCTGGAAAACTCTAGCTTGCACAATCTTGGGCCTCTACCGATCTCACAGCCAGGAATTCATGGTGACGACACCTTTCTCTAAGTACTCAATGTTAGTTAGATGAGGGCTACAGCTCCGACAAAACCCCAGTGACACGTTTTCGATAAAGTAAAGCACGAAAGGGCCGCCACTGGACTTAAGACCAGTACTTTTCCATTCTTAAGCGAGAATCATTCCACCAAACCAACAAGTCCAGAAAGAAAATTTCAAGACCAAACTCTCACGGAACAAAAGAGAGGGAAAGACTTGGTCCATGTGAGGTTCGAACTCACGACCTTGGCGTTATTAGCACCACGCTCTGCCGACTGAGCTAACGGACCAGGTTACTCGGTACTCATAGCGTTTTTTGAACAAGCGCTCTTATCCGATTTCGTGCTTAAGTGACGATTGTTGTAATAGAATTTAGTCTATTGAGGCATCTCGGTTAACAAAAGAATGAAAGGGGTAGTTTCTAAAGAAACTGTGATGCTGCGTCGGTGGGGAAGCAGTATACAAAAATTTGGTTTTATCAACGGAGTTGATAATGTAAATTGGCCACCGTACAGAGATTCTATTAGCTTTTAGAATCTCTGTACGATGGCCAGTTTACATTATCAACACCGTTGATAAAACTCAATTTCGGTTAACAAAAGTGGAGAATCCGGGTATCGATCCCGGTACTTCCCGCATGCAAAGCGGGCGCTCTACCATTTGAGCTAATCCCCCGTTACTATAATCAACTTAAAATGCACTGACCAAGAACCTTTTAAGGAAAAGAGGGAAGATTGGTCAGCTTCAAATTGTTTTTAATGCAAGACAGATCTAAGATGGTGCAAAAGAACAAACCCTGTAACCACCTGTGCCAAACTTAGAGTCGGCCGCTTTCTGAACATCTCTGGTGGTTATTCATGCCATCATTGCAAGTCAAGGTTTTATCAATATATCGATTGATCGGGAATTCAACTCATGCCATCAAGGCTGAGGGAAATACACACTCACCTTTTGTGTTGATGAACTCAAACATTCATCTTGTGAAAAGTTCTAGCTTGCAAAATGTTGGGCCTCTACCGATCTCACAGCCAAGAATTCCAGGCCACGACAACTCTCTCCAAAGACTCAATCTTAGTTTCGTGAAGGTAACAGCTCCGACAAAATCCCAGCGACACGTTTTCGATAAATTAAAGCACGAAAGGCCCGCCCCTGAACTTAAGACCGGCACTTTTCATCACCTAAGGCAGAATTACCCTACAAGACTAACAGGTAGAGAAAAAAAATTTGAAGACCACACTCCCTCGGAACAAAAGATGGAAGAAGCCTTGGTCCATGTGAGGTTCGAACTCAGGACTTGGCGTTATTAGCATCACGCTCTGCCGGCTGACCTAATGGGCCAGGTCACCTATGATATGATGCGTTCAGAAGGAATTGCAACCTCCAAGATGGCGGGGAGAAAAACGACACTAACCGGCCAATTCTTGTTTTCGTGCGATCGAGTTTCATGCGCCAATGTGGAGGGAACATAGATGCGTACATACAAAAAAGGAAGCTTCTCTGTCAAACGAAATAAATGTTTTCGATTTCATTTTCAAACACGCAATCTAAGCATGGCGCCGTAGCTCAGTTGGTTAGAGCGCCTGTCTAGTAAACAGGAGGTCATGGGTTCAAATCCCATCGGTGCCTTGAGATCAGTGTATCTTATATTGTCATGGTCTGGCTGCAGTTTCTAGCAGTTGCGTAACACCATCTTTTTGGAGTCATTTCTTTCCTTGAGAGTTAACGAGTTTTTGAAAAACTGATCGTTCTTCGTTCTTCAATAGAGTTACATACATCATTTTACAGTTGTAGCCAAGTTTCCTAGCCCAAGAAGGGAAGCGAGGCTCCCGGTCAACCTCTTTTGATACAAACCTTTGTGTTTTTCTAATGTTTATGTAGACTAATTGGAATTACGGTAACACAATTTACATGATAAAGGCAGTGAGGTCTGTATCAATACAAGGTCAGCGGCAGCCTCGCAGCCATTCATAGCCTAGGTCACTGAGCAAACAACTGTAAAATGACCTATTGCCGATTGCTGTAATAGATTTTTTGCTTCTGAGGTATTTCGGTTGACTTCAGAATTGTGCAAGAGTGGAAGATCCGGGTATCGATCCCGGTACCTCCCGCATGCGAAGCGGGCGCTCTACCATTTGAGCTAATCCCCCGTTACTATAGCCCATTTATAAGGCACACCAACAACCTTTTAACGAAGACAGGGAAGATTGGTCAGCTCCAAATTGTTTTCAGTGCGAGACATATCCAAGATGGTGCTAACCAACAAACTCTACAACCATAGGTACTAAACTTAGAGTCATCCGATTTCTGAACATCTCTAGTGCTTGCTCAGGCTATTATTGCAAGACAAAGTTTCATCAGATGTCAATTATTGATCGGGGATTCAACAAATGCCATCAAGACTCCTGGAAAAACACACTTACCTTTCGTGTTGATAAGCTGAAAAACTTTTCTGAAAAACTCTAACTTGCACAATCTTGGGCCTCTACCGATCTCACAGCCAGGAATTCATGGTGACGACACCTTTCTCTAAGTACTCGATGTTAGTTAGATGAGGGCTACAGCTCCGACAAAACCCCAGTGACACGTTTTCGATAAAGTAAAGCACGAAAGGGCCGCCACTGGACTTAAGACCAGTACTTTTCACCTCTTAAGCGAGAATCATTCCACCAAACCAACAAGTCCAGAAAGAAAATTTCAAGACCAAACTCCCTCGGAACAAAACATAGAGAAAGACTTGGTCCATGTGAGGTTCGAACTCACGACCTTGGCGTTATTAGCACCACGCTCTGCCGACTGAGCTAAAGGACCAGGTTACTCGGTACTCTTGGTTTTTTTTTGAACAACCGGTCTTATCCGATTTCGTGCTTACGTGACGATTGTTGTAATAGAATTTAGTCTTTTGAGGCATCTCGGTTAACGAAGGAATGAAGGGGGTAGTTTCTAAAGAAACTGTGATGCTGCGTCGGTGGGGAAGCAGTATGCAAAAATTTGGTTTTATCAACGGAGTTGATAATGTAAATTGGCCACCGTACAGAGATTCTATTAGGTTTTAGAATCTCTGTACGGTGGCCAGTTTACATTATCAACACCGTTGATAAAACTCAATTTCGGTTAACAAAAGTGGAGAATCCGGGTATCGATCCCGGTACTTCCCGCATGCAAAGCGGGCGCTCTACCATTTGAGCTAATCCCCCGTTACTATAATCAACTTAAAATGCACTGACCAAGAACCTTTTAAGGAAAAGAGGGAAGATTGGTCAGCTTCAAATTGTTTTTAATGCAAGACAGATCTAAGATGGTGCAAAAGAACAAACCCTGTAACCACCTGTGCCAAACTTAGAGTCGGCCGCTTTCTGAACATCTCTCGTGGTTATTCATGCCATCATTGCAAGTCAAGGTTTTATCAATATATCGATTGATCGGGGATTCAACAAAGAGAGTGTGGAAAAGATAACGTCAACTTGGCAGTGGTAAAATGGCTGATAACGTTAACACAAATATCGATGATTCTGATGATTGCATGGTTCGTCCGCCATTTTCTTTTCTGACAAGTAGCTACCAGCCATTTCAACCGAGACGAAAAGGAACTGACCCGGGTTAGCCGAGATCGACCCAACATTCACCCAGCCCGGGCTCGTGTAAACGTAAAATTAGACGCTGAACTGATCCGGGTCGGTGTCCATCCTGCGCTCGTGTAAAGCGGCCCTCAGAGTTCCTTCAAATGCACGATATTGTTTTTAAAAAAGAACAAAGGGTGGCTGTAGAAGTGGCTCTTTCCGGTAAAGATGTAATGGCTGTATACCGACTGGTTTTGGGAAAAGCATGATTTACCAGAGCTTTGTTCTTTTAAAGAAATCATTCCCAAGCGAGCTGAACAAAGCAGCATCGGTTGTGGTAATCGTCCCCCTCCGAAGTACTGCTGAGGACCAGCTGATGTCAAATGATTTAAGAGCATTTCAAGGATTTTTAAGGATTTTTTTGTCTCCGGTGTGACATTCGTCGACCACTGTCAAAGACAAATTCTTATGCATGAATCATCTATTGTTAAGAGGAATTTGTCTTTGACAGTGGTCGACGAATGTCACACCGTCAAAACGTGGTAAGCGCGAAAATGCTTATATTTGACAGGAAGCTATTTATTGCGAATAAATGTCAGCGTCTTTTTGTAATTTCATCGATAAGAATTAAACAGCAGATATGATGATGGATTATCTGGAAAAAGTGGACGCTTCATAGGTCTTTCTCGGCCGTTGGCAAAACCAGGACCGGACCGGATCGGATCGTAATGATAAAACTCGGACCGGATCAATAACAAAATTCCCACCAAAAGTAGACGGTCACCAGACAACGTGCTGCAAAGAGGAGAAGCCGAATTCGGTGCCTTTCTCTCTTGTGTAGTCGTCTCCTCATTTATTGAGACTCATCGAAATGTCTTTTTTCCAGAGGTGATTACAGATTCAGAAGCGGAATTATAAAAGATACGATGTGACGAATTGTCGCCAATAAGCGAATTGACTGCGTACACAACCGTCTTCTTCTTTAAACAAGAATTCATTACTTTACCCTAGTCCCTGACAATTTCATTCTTTGTCGCTGCGCTCAGCCAAATAAAAACTATTTCTCATATAAACACTACTCATATAAACACTACAGACAGTAATCCATCAGCCGCGTTCATTGAACACACAATATTGAGGTCTACGCAAGAACAAATTAGCCAAAAGGACACTTACTCTTCAATGCAGTAGACTATCGCAAAAAACTGAAGAAAAAAAAACAGCGTGGTGATTAAGCCGGATATCCAAAACCAGTAAAAAAAAATCCTTTATGAGAAAAAACTGGAAACGTGTTCTCCAAACCAATGCAAATTCACCTAAAACGACCACTGGAGTTAAGAGGTCGCAAAAAATGTAAACAACACCAAAGTAGAAGCGAAAACTTCTCCGAGGAAAGCAACGTAGATAACTGAATGTCACAGGCAAAAAGGGTGGTACAAATAGCTAAAAGTACGAATGCCAAGCATAGCAACGACCCGTGTACCCATGGGAAATACATTATTGCACAATAGCCTGATTTAGAAACAGAACGGGAATATCAGTTGACGATGGCGTGCGCAACAAAAATATCCATATTAGGTCATATTAGAGTATAATCCAAACTATTCTCCGAGCTCTCCCTTCGTCAACTGACGTTCTCTTTGTTCTGTTCAACATGTCCTCTACCTCTGAAATGACGAATATCGACAATTCCCAACTTTCTCTGGATTGACTGTTATCGTCAATTTAGATTACTCTGTCCCAGGACAAGTTGCATTCCTAGACAGGATTTGAACCCGAAGCACCCAATTTGAGGAAATGTTTTTATCCCCTTAATGACTAAGCAGCAAAAAATATCCATATTATGTCATATTAGAGTAGAATCCAAACTGTTCCTATTTTTTTCTGGATTGGCTGTTATCGTCAATTTAGATTACTCTGTCCCAGGGCTTCTGGTAACAGATGAAAAGAAAAAAAGGTAAAGTTGCATTCCTGGACAGGATTTGAACCGGGAGCACCGTGACCTACTTAGAAGAAAATGTTCTTAATCAATCCTGGCCATTGTACCGACTATCTACCATCTCTAATTAGTATATATAAAATAAATGCTGAATAGTGGTCAAGTCTTGTGCTTGATTTTAAAATGGTTACAGGTAGCTTTCTCTTGAGGTTAGGTAACCGACATTTTCTCCTGTTTAAACTTGTTTCTTAGCGAGTGATAATACACATTTACAGCGGCATTCGAAAAAACAGAAAATATTGACATATTTTAAAAAATGTGATAGTCTAGTGGTTAATTGAAAGGGTTATTAATCGAGCATTTCCATGTTCGAATCCTGCGACTTCAGGCATGCATTGGGGTTCGCTAGCGCTGGAACACCAATTGAGGACACTGTAAACTGAAATTAACAATGAAAAGCAAATCAAGTTAAATGCGCTTATTCAGAGGTCGAGGATGGGTTGTTCTGTTGCTAAATCAGGCTAATGTACAATTGGCAGGGACTGGGGGAAAGTAAATAATTGTTGTCAGCTTTAATGCATGTTTGAAGAAGACGACCGTTGTTCGCTTATTGACGACAATTCGTCACATCGAATCTTTTATAATTCCGCTTCGGAATCTGTAATCACCTCTGGAAAAAAGTAAATGAAGAGACGACTACACCAGAGAGAAAGGCACAGTGGGAAGTTTGTCATTGATCTGGTCCGAGTTTTGTCAATCCGATCCGGTCCGATCCGGTCCGATCCTGATTTTGCCAACGGCCGTCTTTCTCGCGGCCCTATGGGCCAATCAAAAAGCTTAGAAGGAGCACGAGCAGATACGAGCTAGGACTTCTAATCCTATACCAGCATGAACAAGTATGACTAGTATATGGTGTTGTAAGCGGTTGTGAGTCACTTGTCTACGGCTTCCGTGAGGGCCTGTTGGGTTGCCATGATTTCATGCGCTGTTAGTAGGCTCTTCTTGACTCCATGATTGTGAATTATAATTATAGAGAAAGTGGCTGAGAGGGCTATGTCACATTATATCAGGGTATTTAGGGGAAATCTTAAGTTGATCACGCGTTTAAAGCTCGAAAATGGTAATGTGGAATTCCTATACTGATGAAATTATCCTTGCATCACAAACAAGATGATTATGAGCAAAAACTACCTTTATCTATGCGATTTGCCGTAAACTTAAAAAACGGTCGGACCCCACTTTTTTTCAAGATTACCCAAACGCAATCCGTTTCAATCTTGTCCATTTTTGTCCATCCATATGCTTGTCCTTCCTTTTGCTGTATTTCTTTTATGTTCCTCAACAGTTTTAAGTGGTTATTGCAATGTTTGATTCTACTTTTTGGCCATTTTGGGTGTCGTGAAATTGCACAATTTGCGTGACATAGCCCCTTTAAATGGGGGGTTGGCTGACAGTCAGGATCATTTAAATCTGAATAATAATAATAAAAATCTACTTCTCCAAATGAACATTTTCAGCATTTCTCAAGCTTGATGATATTTTTTTACGAAGTTTTGCGCTCGAATTTTGTGTTATTTGCATCTGTGAAACATGGGGGGCAGGTTCTAGTCGTTCATCTGATATTCCTGGATTTAATTCTTGGGTTGGTAGGACAGGCGGAGGTGTAGTTTTTCTCGCTGATTGTTTATATTTCAACAACGAGCTGACACGACTCTGTTTAGGCTTGTCGAAGTCAATGGGACGAACGTAAGGAACACTGTTATTGGCGTTATTTATAGATCTGATCGAGAGTTAGATTTTATTCAGTCTTACACTGGATTGGCTGATTAGCCTTATTTCCAAAGAGAAGGAACCTTTGTTCTTGTTAGGTGATTGGAATGTGACTTAGTGAGCCATTCATTCATCTGGTAGCAGGAGACGTTTTAAGACTTAAAGCGCTGTTACACTGTGCAATTTTAAGAGCAACTTGTCTCGCAACGACATTTCCACAAACGTTCTCACGTTACGAAACAAATTCTTTTAGGGGGTTAGACTGAGCAACGTTTCATGCAACTTGTCCCGTTTCGATGATCACATGAGGTTAAAGAAACATGATGATTGGCTTGTTCCGCAAACCGTTGCTAGACAAGTTGTTACACTACGTAATACTTAAAAAATCGTTGCAACCGTTGCTGAAGGCACTGTTACACTAGGCAATTTCTCTTGCAAAACAAGTTGCACGGAATATTGCCTAGTGTAACATACACTGCTACACACATTTCTCGCAATTTTTTTGTTGTCGCAATCGTTGCGAAAAGTAGAAGTCAGTTAGTTCTACTTTCCGTAACCGTTTCAAGGAATTTTTTCCACGTTGCGCAGTGTAACACCTTCCCTGCAACTTATGTCGCAACGTTTAATGGCATTGGCCAGTCAAATTGCTCTTTTTGTGCACGTGAGGTTTTATTCGAAGACAAAATGGCGACTGAACTCACGACAGCTTCCAAAATGACAGATGAGGAAAAGGAAGGGTTCATTCAAGCGTTGAAAGAACGCCCATCGCTTTAGAATACTTCGTTAGCAGTTTACAAAGACAAGAGGATAAAATTTGCTGGTTCGCAAACCCTTTCACAGCAATTTAAATATGGTAGTAGAGGAAATGAAGAAAGTGTTGCATAGCCTGCGCACTCGATGACAATGTAGAAAATCATAGTTCTACTGATCCTAAACGAGTACTCTAGTGACTTGGAAGGTTTCACCTATCGCCGAATATCTCAGCGTGACACCAAGCCTTTCAGCATGTTTGATACTTGATCGTAATTTTGTATCTTGCTTAGATATTCGGTGTGAAACTGCATTGAATAAAAACTCGAACTGTTGGCTGTTAACTGTAAAGAAATCTCTGTATCCGCCAGCATTCTCTGCAGCAAGCTCCCTCGCAAGTTGGTGAAAAACCCCTCTTTCTTCCCTTCTTGCCATCCAGGGCCTGACCCAGTTAACGCGATTTCGCCTTGATGGAATGTCCCCATTTTCGTCTTCAGTTGACAAATCGACTATTACCAGTAAAGCAAAATATTTTCTTTTTCTACAAAGACAATAGACCATTTCACCGTTGTTGCTGCCTACGAATGCAAGCGAGGCTGCCGGTGACCCTGTTTTGATACAGTCCTCCGTGCTTTTGTAATGTTAATACGGACTAATTAAAATAACCAAGAGAAAATGAGGGGACAGAGAGGGAGGCTCCCGGTCCAGCCCTTGGGATATGTCATGTTCACGAAAGTTATTTTTAGACGAGCGGAAGTCTTCCGAGACGTCCGCATGCAGGCCAACCTCGGTCCGATGTTTGAAAGAAAATAAATATTCATCAGCCTGCCACGTGCGCCGTCATTTTCTCTTTTCACTAAGAACCTGAGAGCGAGGCAAGACTGCATGCGGACGTCTCGGAAGACTTCCGCTCGTCTAAAAATAACTTTCGTGGACATAACATATCCCGGCCAACGCCCTGAGCTTCCCTCCCTGTCTACTCATTTTCTCTTGAATAACAACAACACAATTTACATGATAAAAGCAGAGGGGGCTGTATCAATGCAAGGTCACCGACAGCCTCGTAGCCATTCATAGGCTAGGTCGCTGAGCAAAGAAGTGTAAAATGGCCTATTCATCGTTTTTTTTTTATTTTTATGTTGTTTATAGTGCCAGTCCTCCGCGCTCTTTGTGACCGTCGCGAGCGAGACAAGTTGCAAGAAACGTTGCCCAGTGTAACACAATTCAAACAACCTGTATCGCAACGGGCAACTTGTGTCGCAACAAAATTGCGAGACAAGTTGCAAGAGAAATTGCGTAGTGTTACAGCGCCTTAATTCTACGAGTGGTCTTCTTCTTAATGACGCCTTTTATCATCGGGGTAAGTGGCCCCTTGGCGTTGTTAAAGGACATATGTATCCAGGCAGAGATGGAAAAGTACTAGGGAAACTGCGATCAGGGAGAAAGTTTCTCGAAAGCCCGTGCATAAAGTTCAGTTTGCCCGTTGGAACTTTCTTGCGATGCAGTTGTTCATGTTACTGAGTCAATGTCTTAACTGAATTTTGTTTATCGTTTTCATCGCATGAGTTTAGCAATGGCTTACAAATACACAAGAAACAATTTCTTTCTGTGACCTTTAATTTTCTCGGGCAGCATTCTGTTAACAGGAGGCAATTCCGATAAAGCGTTTAAATTATATACTAGCATCGAGATAGGCAATCAGTTTCCGAAATGGGCATTTGAAATGCGGTCTATACACGAAAGACAGAAGCGATCCTCGCACTTCATCACGACATTTAAGCAACACAAGCTCTTTTCCTTCATTAGTACTTTTATCGCAACACATGACACCAACAAATTGATCTCCTCCCAACTGAGTGGCTTCATAGCTCAGCTGGTAGAGCATTGCACCGACCTCGCAAAGGTCATGGGTTCGAATCCCGTTGAAGCCGACTGAGTTTTTCGGGTGTCTATAAGAAACATTAAAAATAAGCGACTTTTTGAAACATTTAGCTATAAAAAAATGCGAAAAAACGTTTCTTAAAAACATTTAAGAAATTTCGTAAAAACGGTTAAAAATACACGGTTAAATAATTCACGACGTTTCGACGTTCTCGG
>NC_090872.1:1036918-1056918 GCF_036669935.1 Montipora foliosa | reverse complement strand
AAGGCAGAATTACCCTACAAGACTAACAGGTAGAGAAAAAAAATTTGAGGACCACACTCCCTCGGAACAAAAGATGGAAGAAGCCTTGGTCCATGTGAGGTTCGAACTCAGGACTTGGCGTTATTAGCACCACGCTCTGCCGGCTGACCTAATGGGCCAGGTCACCTATGATATGATGCGTTCAGAAGGAATTGCAACTTCCAAGATGGCGGGGAGAAAAACGACACCAACCGGCCAATTCTTGTTTTCGTGCGATCGAGTTTCATGCGCCAATGTGGAGGGAACATAGATGCGTACGTACAAAAAAGGAAGCTTCTCAGTCAAACGAAATAAATGTTTTCGATTTCATTTTCAAACACGCAATCTAAGCATGGCGCCGTAGCTCAGTTGGTTAGAGCGCCTGTCTAGTAAACAGGAGGTCATGGGTTCAAATCCCATCGGTGCCTTGAGATCAGTGTATCTTATATTGTCATGGTCTGGCTGCACTTTCTTGCAGTTGAGTAACACCATCTCTTAGGAGTCATTTCTTTCCTTGAGAGTTAACGAGTTTTTGAAAAACTGATCGTTCTTCTTTCTTCAATAGACTTACATACATCATTTTACAGTTGTAGCCAAGTTTCCTAGCCCAAGAAAGGAAGCGAGGCTCCCGGTGAACCTGTTTTGATACAAACCTTTGTGTTTTTCTAATGTTTATGTAGACTAATTGGAATTACAGTAACACAATTTACATGATAAAAGCAGTGAGGTCTGTATCAATACAAGGTCAGCGGCAGCCTCGCAGCCATTCATAGCCTAGGTCACTGAGCAAACAACTGTAAAATGACCTATTGCCAATTGCTGTAATAGATTTTTTGCTTCTGAGGTATTTCGGTTGACTTCAGAATGGCGCAAGAGTGGAGGATCCGGGTATCGATCCCGGTACCTCCCGCATGCGAAGCGGGCGCTCTACCATTTGAGCTAATCCCCCGTTACTATAGCCCATTTATAAGGCACACCAACAACCTTTTAACGAAGACAGGGAAGATTGGTCAGCTCCAAATTGTTTTCAATGCGAGACATATCCAAGATGGTGCTAACCAACAAACTCTACAACCATCGGTACCAAACTTAGAGTCATCCGATTTCTGAACATCTCTAGTGCTTGCTCAGGCTATTATTGCAAGTCAAAGTTTCATCAGATGTCAATTATTGATCGGGGATTCAACAAATGCCATCAAGGCTCCTGGAAAAACACACTTACCTTTCGTGTTGATAAGCTGAAAAACTTTTCTGGAAAACTCTAGCTTGCACAATCTTGGGCCTCTACCAATCTCACAGCCAGGAATTCATGGTGACGACACCTTTCTCTAAGTACTCAATGTTAGTTAGATGAGGGCTACAGCTCCGACAAAACCCCAGTGACACGTTTTCGATAAAGTAAAGCACGAAAGGGCCGCGACTGGACTTAAGACCAGTACTTTTCACCTCTTAAGCGAGAATCATTCCACCAAACCAACAAGTCCAGAAAGAAAATTTCAAGACCAAACTCCCTCGGAACAAAAGATAGAGAAAGACTTGGTCCATGTGAAGTTGGAACTCACGACCTTGGCGTTATTAGCACCACGCTCTGCCGACTAAGCTAACGAACCAGGTTACTCGTTACTCATAGCGCTTTTTGAACAACCGGTCTTATCCTATTTCGTGCTTAGGTGACGATTGTTGTAATAGAATTTAGTCTTTTAAGGCATCTCGGTTAACAAAAGAATGAAAGGGGCAGTTTTTAAAAAAAACTGTGATGCTGCGTCGGTGGGGAAGCAGTATACAAAAATTTGGTTTTATCAACGGAGTTGATAATGTAAATTGGCCACCGTACAGAGATTCTATTAGCTTTTAGAATCTCTGTACGGTGGCCAGTTTACATTATCAACACCGTTGATAAAACTCAATTTCGGTTAACAAAAGTGGAGAATCCGGGTATCGATCCCGGTACTTCCCGCATGCAAAGCGGGCGCTCTACCATTTGAGCTAATCCCCCGTTACTATAATCAACTTAAAATGCACTGACCAAGAACCTTTTAAGGAAAAGAGGGAAGATTGGTCAGCTTCAAATTGTTTTTAATGCAAGACAGATCTAAGGTGGTGCAAAAGAACAAACCCTGTAACCACCTGTGCCAAACTTAGAGTCGGCCGCTTTCTGAACATCTCTGGTGGTTATTCATGCCATCATTGCAAGTCAAGGTTTTATCGATATGTCGATTGATCGGGAATTTAACTCATGCCATTAAGGCTGAGGGAAATACACACTCACCTTTTGTTTTGATGAACTCAAACATTCATCTTCTGAAAAGTTTTAGCTTGCAAAATGTTTGGCCTCTACAGATCTCACAGCCAAGAATTCCAGGCGACGACAACTCTCTCCAAGGACTCAATCTTAGTTTCGTGAAGGTAACAGCTCCGACAAAATCCCAGCGACACGTTTTCGATAAATTGAAGCACGAAAGGCCCGCCCCTGAACTTAAGACCGGCACTTTTCATCACCCAAGGCAGAATTACCCTACAAGACTAACAGGTAGAGAAAAAAAATTTGAAGACCACACTCCCTCGGAACAAAAGATGGAAGAAGCCTTGGTCCATGTGAGGTTCGAACTCAGGACTTGGCGTTATTAGCACCACGCTCTCCCGGCTGACCTAATGGGCCAGGTCAGCTATGATATGATGCGTTCAGAAGGAATTGCAACTTCCAAGATGGCGGGGAGAAAAACGACACCAACCGGCCAATTCTTGTTTTCGTGCGATCGAGTTTCATGCGCCAATGTGGAGGGAACATAGATGCGTACGTACAAAAAAGGAAGCTTCTCAGTCAAACGAAATAAATGTTTTCGATTTCATTTTCAAACACGCAATCTAAGCATGGCGCCGTAGCTCAGTTGGTTAGAGCGCCTGTCTAGTAAACAGGAGGTCATGGGTTCAAATCCCATCGGTGCCTTGAGATCAGTGTATCTTATATTGTCATGGTCTGGCTGCACTTTCTTGCAGTTGAGTAACACCATCTCTTAGGAGTCATTTCTTTCCTTGAGAGTTAACGAGTTTTTGAAAAACTGATCGTTCTTCGTTCTTCAATAGACTTACATACATCATTTTACAGTTGTAGCCAAGTTTCCTAGCCCAAGAAAGGAAGCGAGGCTCCCGGTCAACCTGTTTTGATACAAACCTTTGTGTTTTTCTAATGTTTATGTAGACTAATTGGAATTACAGTAACACAATTTACATGATAAAAGCAGTGAGGTCTGTATCAATACAAGGTCAGCGGCAGCCTCGCAGCCATTCATAGCCTAGGTCACTGAGCAAACAACTGTAAAATGACCTATTGCCAATTGCTGTAATAGATTTTTTGCTTCTGAGGTATTTCGGTTGACTTCAGAATGGTGCAAGAGTGGAGGATCCGGGTATCGATCCCGGTACCTCCCGCATGCGAAGCGGGCGCTCTACCATTTGAGCTAATCCCCCGTTACTATAGCCCATTTATAAGGCACACCAACAACCTTTTAACGAAGACAGGGAAGATTGGTCAGCTCCAAATTGTTTTCAATGCGAGACATATCCAAGATGGTGCTAACCAACAAACTCTACAACCATCGGTACCAAACTTAGAGTCATCCGATTTCTGAACATCTCTAGTGCTTGCTCAGGCTATTATTGCAAGTCAAAGTTTCATCAGATGTCAATTATTGATCGGGGATTCAACAAATGCCATCAAGGCTCCTGGAAAAACACACTTACCTTTCGTGTTGATAAGCTGAAAAACTTTTCTGGAAAACTCTAGCTTGCACAATCTTGGGCCTCTACCGATCTCACAGCCAAGAATTCATGGTGACGACACCTTTCTCTAAGTACTCAATGTTAGTTAGATGAGGGGTACAGCTCCGACAAAACCCCAGTGACACGTGTTCGATAAAGTAAAGCACGAAAGGGCCGCCACTGGACTTAAGACCAGTACTTTTCACCTCTTAAGCGAGAATCTTTCCACCAAACCAACAAGTCCAGAAAGAAAATTTCAAGACCAAACTCCCTCGGAACAAAAGATAGAGAAAGACTTGGTCCATGTGAAGTTGGAACTCACGACCTTGGCGTTATTAGCACCACGCTCTGCCGACTAAGCTAACGAACCAGGTTACTCGTTACTCATAGCGCTTTTTGAACAACCGGTCTTATCCTATTTCGTGCTTAGGTGACGATTGTTGTAATAGAATTTAGTCTTTTAAGGCATCTCGGTTAACAAAAGAATGAAAGGGGCAGTTTTTTAAAAAAAACTGTGATGCTGCGTCGGTGGGGAAGCAGTATACAAAAATTTGGTTTTATCAACGGAGTTGATAATGTAAATTGGCCACCGTACAGAGATTCTATTAGCTTTTAGAATCTCTGTACGGTGGCCAGTTTACATTATCAACACCGTTGATAAAACTCAATTTCGGTTAACAAAAGTGGAGAATCCGGGTATCGATCCCGGTACTTCCCGCATGCAAAGCGGGCGCTCTACCATTTGAGCTAATCCCCCGTTACTATAATCAACTTAAAATGCACTGACCAAGAACCTTTTAAGGAAAAGAGGGAAGATTGGTCAGCTTCAAATTGTTTTTAATGCAAGACAGATCTAAGGTGGTGCAAAAGAACAAACCCTGTAACCACCTGTGCCAAACTTAGAGTCGGCCGCTTTCTGAACATCTCTGGTGGTTATTCATGCCATCATTGCAAGTCAAGGTTTTATCGATATGTCGATTGATCGGGAATTTAACTCATGCCATTAAGGCTGAGGGAAATACACACTCACCTTTTGTTTTGATGAACTCAAACATTCATCTTCTGAAAAGTTTTAGCTTGCAAAATGTTTGGCCTCTACAGATCTCACAGCCAAGAATTCCAGGCGACGACAACTCTCTCCAAGGACTCAATCTTAGTTTCGTGAAGGTAACAGCTCCGACAAAATCCCAGCGACACGTTTTCGATAAATTGAAGCACGAAAGGCCCGCCCCTGAACTTAAGACCGGCACTTTTCATCACCCAAGGCAGAATTACCCTACAAGACTAACAGGTAGAGAAAAAAATTTGAAGACCACACTCCCTCGGAACAAAAGATGGAAGAAGCCTTGGTCCATGTGAGGTTCGAACTCAGGACTTGGCGTTATTAGCACCACGCTCTCCCGGCTGACCTAATGGGCCAGGTCAGCTATGATATGATGCGTTCAGAAGGAATTGCAACTTCCAAGATGGCGGGGAGAAAAACGACACCAACCGGCCAATTCTTGTTTTCGTGCGATCGAGTTTCATGCGCCAATGTGGAGGGAACATAGATGCGTACGTACAAAAAAGGAAGCTTCTCAGTCAAACGAAATAAATGTTTTCGATTTCATTTTCAAACACGCAATCTAAGCATGGCGCCGTAGCTCAGTTGGTTAGAGCGCCTGTCTAGTAAACAGGAGGTCATGGGTTCAAATCCCATCGGTGCCTTGAGATCAGTGTATCTTATATTGTCATGGTCTGGCTGCACTTTCTTGCAGTTGAGTAACACCATCTCTTAGGAGTCATTTCTTTCCTTGAGAGTTAACGAGTTTTTGAAAAACTGATCGTTCTTCGTTCTTCAATAGACTTACATACATCATTTTACAGTTGTAGCCAAGTTTCCTAGCCCAAGAAAGGAAGCGAGGCTCCCGGTCAACCTGTTTTGATACAAACCTTTGTGTTTTTCTAATGTTTATGTAGACTAATTGGAATTACAGTAACACAATTTACATGATAAAAGCAGTGAGGTCTGTATCAATACAAGGTCAGCGGCAGCCTCGCAGCCATTCATAGCCTAGGTCACTGAGCAAACAACTGTAAAATGACCTATTGCCAATTGCTGTAATAGATTTTTTGCTTCTGAGGTATTTCGGTTGACTTCAGAATGGTGCAAGAGTGGAGGATCCGGGTATCGATCCCGGTACCTCCCGCATGCGAAGCGGGCGCTCTACCATTTGAGCTAATCCCCCGTTACTATAGCCCATTTATAAGGCACACCAACAACCTTTTAACGAAGACAGGGAAGATTGGTCAGCTCCAAATTGTTTTCAATGCGAGACATATCCAAGATGGTGCTAACCAACAAACTCTACAACCATCGGTACCAAACTTAGAGTCATCCGATTTCTGAACATCTCTAGTGCTTGCTCAGGCTATTATTGCAAGTCAAAGTTTCATCAGATGTCAATTATTGATCGGGGATTCAACAAATGCCATCAAGGCTCCTGGAAAAACACACTTACCTTTCGTGTTGATAAGCTGAAAAACTTTTCTGGAAAACTCTAGCTTGCACAATCTTGGGCCTCTACCGATCTCACAGCCAAGAATTCATGGTGACGACACCTTTCTCTAAGTACTCAATGTTAGTTAGATGAGGGGTACAGCTCCGACAAAACCCCAGTGACACGTGTTCGATAAAGTAAAGCACGAAAGGGCCGCCACTGGACTTAAGACCAGTACTTTTCACCTCTTAAGCGAGAATCTTTCCACCAAACCAACAAGTCCAGAAAGAAAATTTCAAGACCAAACTCCCTCGGAACAAAAGATAGAGAAAGACTTGGTCCATGTGAAGTTGGAACTCACGACCTTGGCGTTATTAGCACCACGCTCTGCCGACTAAGCTAACGAACCAGGTTACTCGTTACTCATAGCGCTTTTTGAACAACCGGTCTTATCCTATTTCGTGCTTAGGTGACGATTGTTGTAATAGAATTTAGTCTTTTAAGGCATCTCGGTTAACAAAAGAATGAAAGGGGCAGTTTTTTAAAAAAAACTGTGATGCTGCGTCGGTGGGGAAGCAGTATACAAAAATTTGGTTTTATCAACGGAGTTGATAATGTAAATTGGCCACCGTACAGAGATTCTATTAGCTTTTAGAATCTCTGTACGGTGGCCAGTTTACATTATCAACACCGTTGATAAAACTCAATTTCGGTTAACAAAAGTGGAGAATCCGGGTATCGATCCCGGTACTTCCCGCATGCAAAGCGGGCGCTCTACCATTTGAGCTAATCCCCCGTTACTATAATCAACTTAAAATGCACTGACCAAGAACCTTTTAAGGAAAAGAGGGAAGATTGGTCAGCTTCAAATTGTTTTTAATGCAAGACAGATCTAAGGTGGTGCAAAAGAACAAACCCTGTAACCACCTGTGCCAAACTTAGAGTCGGCCGCTTTCTGAACATCTCTGGTGGTTATTCATGCCATCATTGCAAGTCAAGGTTTTATCGATATGTCGATTGATCGGGAATTTAACTCATGCCATTAAGGCTGAGGGAAATACACACTCACCTTTTGTTTTGATGAACTCAAACATTCATCTTCTGAAAAGTTTTAGCTTGCAAAATGTTTGGCCTCTACAGATCTCACAGCCAAGAATTCCAGGCGACGACAACTCTCTCCAAGGACTCAATCTTAGTTTCGTGAAGGTAACAGCTCCGACAAAATCCCAGCGACACGTTTTCGATAAATTGAAGCACGAAAGGCCCGCCCCTGAACTTAAGACCGGCACTTTTCATCACCCAAGGCAGAATTACCCTACAAGACTAACAGGTAGAGAAAAAAAATTTGAAGACCACACTCCCTCGGAACAAAAGATGGAAGAAGCCTTGGTCCATGTGAGGTTCGAACTCAGGACTTGGCGTTATTAGCACCACGCTCTCCCGGCTGACCTAATGGGCCAGGTCAGCTATGATATGATGCGTTCAGAAGGAATTGCAACTTCCAAGATGGCGGGGAGAAAAACGACACCAACCGGCCAATTCTTGTTTTCGTGCGATCGAGTTTCATGCGCCAATGTGGAGGGAACATAGATGCGTACGTACAAAAAAGGAAGCTTCTCAGTCAAACGAAATAAATGTTTTCGATTTCATTTTCAAACACGCAATCTAAGCATGGCGCCGTAGCTCAGTTGGTTAGAGCGCCTGTCTAGTAAACAGGAGGTCATGGGTTCAAATCCCATCGGTGCCTTGAGATCAGTGTATCTTATATTGTCATGGTCTGGCTGCACTTTCTTGCAGTTGAGTAACACCATCTCTTAGGAGTCATTTCTTTCCTTGAGAGTTAACGAGTTTTTGAAAAACTGATCGTTCTTCGTTCTTCAATAGACTTACATACATCATTTTACAGTTGTAGCCAAGTTTCCTAGCCCAAGAAAGGAAGCGAGGCTCCCGGTCAACCTGTTTTGATACAAACCTTTGTGTTTTTCTAATGTTTATGTAGACTAATTGGAATTACAGTAACACAATTTACATGATAAAAGCAGTGAGGTCTGTATCAATACAAGGTCAGCGGCAGCCTCGCAGCCATTCATAGCCTAGGTCACTGAGCAAACAACTGTAAAATGACCTATTGCCAATTGCTGTAATAGATTTTTTGCTTCTGAGGTATTTCGGTTGACTTCAGAATGGTGCAAGAGTGGAGGATCCGGGTATCGATCCCGGTACCTCCCGCATGCGAAGCGGGCGCTCTACCATTTGAGCTAATCCCCCGTTACTATAGCCCATTTATAAGGCACACCAACAACCTTTTAACGAAGACAGGGAAGATTGGTCAGCTCCAAATTGTTTTCAATGCGAGACATATCCAAGATGGTGCTAACCAACAAACTCTACAACCATCGGTACCAAACTTAGAGTCATCCGATTTCTGAACATCTCTAGTGCTTGCTCAGGCTATTATTGCAAGTCAAAGTTTCATCAGATGTCAATTATTGATCGGGGATTCAACAAATGCCATCAAGGCTCCTGGAAAAACACACTTACCTTTCGTGTTGATAAGCTGAAAAACTTTTCTGGAAAACTCTAGCTTGCACAATCTTGGGCCTCTACCGATCTCACAGCCAAGAATTCATGGTGACGACACCTTTCTCTAAGTACTCAATGTTAGTTAGATGAGGGGTACAGCTCCGACAAAACCCCAGTGACACGTGTTCGATAAAGTAAAGCACGAAAGGGCCGCCACTGGACTTAAGACCAGTACTTTTCACCTCTTAAGCGAGAATCTTTCCACCAAACCAACAAGTCCAGAAAGAAAATTTCAAGACCAAACTCCCTCGGAACAAAAGATAGAGAAAGACTTGGTCCATGTGAAGTTGGAACTCACGACCTTGGCGTTATTAGCACCACGCTCTGCCGACTAAGCTAACGAACCAGGTTACTCGTTACTCATAGCGCTTTTTGAACAACCGGTCTTATCCTATTTCGTGCTTAGGTGACGATTGTTGTAATAGAATTTAGTCTTTTAAGGCATCTCGGTTAACAAAAGAATGAAAGGGGCAGTTTTTTAAAAAAAACTGTGATGCTGCGTCGGTGGGGAAGCAGTATACAAAAATTTGGTTTTATCAACGGAGTTGATAATGTAAATTGGCCACCGTACAGAGATTCTATTAGCTTTTAGAATCTCTGTACGGTGGCCAGTTTACATTATCAACACCGTTGATAAAACTCAATTTCGGTTAACAAAAGTGGAGAATCCGGGTATCGATCCCGGTACTTCCCGCATGCAAAGCGGGCGCTCTACCATTTGAGCTAATCCCCCGTTACTATAATCAACTTAAAATGCACTGACCAAGAACCTTTTAAGGAAAAGAGGGAAGATTGGTCAGCTTCAAATTGTTTTTAATGCAAGACAGATCTAAGGTGGTGCAAAAGAACAAACCCTGTAACCACCTGTGCCAAACTTAGAGTCGGCCGCTTTCTGAACATCTCTGGTGGTTATTCATGCCATCATTGCAAGTCAAGGTTTTATCGATATGTCGATTGATCGGGAATTTAACTCATGCCATTAAGGCTGAGGGAAATACACACTCACCTTTTGTTTTGATGAACTCAAACATTCATCTTCTGAAAAGTTTTAGCTTGCAAAATGTTTGGCCTCTACAGATCTCACAGCCAAGAATTCCAGGCGACGACAACTCTCTCCAAGGACTCAATCTTAGTTTCGTGAAGGTAACAGCTCCGACAAAATCCCAGCGACACGTTTTCGATAAATTGAAGCACGAAAGGCCCGCCCCTGAACTTAAGACCGGCACTTTTCATCACCCAAGGCAGAATTACCCTACAAGACTAACAGGTAGAGAAAAAAAATTTGAAGACCACACTCCCTCGGAACAAAAGATGGAAGAAGCCTTGGTCCATGTGAGGTTCGAACTCAGGACTTGGCGTTATTAGCACCACGCTCTCCCGGCTGACCTAATGGGCCAGGTCAGCTATGATATGATGCGTTCAGAAGGAATTGCAACTTCCAAGATGGCGGGGAGAAAAACGACACCAACCGGCCAATTCTTGTTTTCGTGCGATCGAGTTTCATGCGCCAATGTGGAGGGAACATAGATGCGTACGTACAAAAAAGGAAGCTTCTCAGTCAAACGAAATAAATGTTTTCGATTTCATTTTCAAACACGCAATCTAAGCATGGCGCCGTAGCTCAGTTGGTTAGAGCGCCTGTCTAGTAAACAGGAGGTCATGGGTTCAAATCCCATCGGTGCCTTGAGATCAGTGTATCTTATATTGTCATGGTCTGGCTGCACTTTCTTGCAGTTGAGTAACACCATCTCTTAGGAGTCATTTCTTTCCTTGAGAGTTAACGAGTTTTTGAAAAACTGATCGTTCTTCGTTCTTCAATAGACTTACATACATCATTTTACAGTTGTAGCCAAGTTTCCTAGCCCAAGAAAGGAAGCGAGGCTCCCGGTCAACCTGTTTTGATACAAACCTTTGTGTTTTTCTAATGTTTATGTAGACTAATTGGAATTACAGTAACACAATTTACATGATAAAAGCAGTGAGGTCTGTATCAATACAAGGTCAGCGGCAGCCTCGCAGCCATTCATAGCCTAGGTCACTGAGCAAACAACTGTAAAATGACCTATTGCCAATTGCTGTAATAGATTTTTTGCTTCTGAGGTATTTCGGTTGACTTCAGAATGGTGCAAGAGTGGAGGATCCGGGTATCGATCCCGGTACCTCCCGCATGCGAAGCGGGCGCTCTACCATTTGAGCTAATCCCCCGTTACTATAGCCCATTTATAAGGCACACCAACAACCTTTTAACGAAGACAGGGAAGATTGGTCAGCTCCAAATTGTTTTCAATGCGAGACATATCCAAGATGGTGCTAACCAACAAACTCTACAACCATCGGTACCAAACTTAGAGTCATCCGATTTCTGAACATCTCTAGTGCTTGCTCAGGCTATTATTGCAAGTCAAAGTTTCATCAGATGTCAATTATTGATCGGGGATTCAACAAATGCCATCAAGGCTCCTGGAAAAACACACTTACCTTTCGTGTTGATAAGCTGAAAAACTTTTCTGGAAAACTCTAGCTTGCACAATCTTGGGCCTCTACCGATCTCACAGCCAAGAATTCATGGTGACGACACCTTTCTCTAAGTACTCAATGTTAGTTAGATGAGGGGTACAGCTCCGACAAAACCCCAGTGACACGTGTTCGATAAAGTAAAGCACGAAAGGGCCGCCACTGGACTTAAGACCAGTACTTTTCACCTCTTAAGCGAGAATCTTTCCACCAAACCAACAAGTCCAGAAAGAAAATTTCAAGACCAAACTCCCTCGGAACAAAAGATAGAGAATGACTTGGTCCATGTGAGGTTCGAACTCACGACCTTGGCGTTATTAGCACCACGCTCTGCCGACTGAGCTAACGGACCAGGTTACTCGGTAATCACAGCGTTTTTTGAACAACCAGTCTTATCTGATTTCGTGCTTAAGTGACGATTGTTGTAATAGAATTTAGTCTATTGAGGCATCTCGGTTAACACAAGAATGAAGGGGGTAGTTTCTAAAGAAACTGTGGTGCTGCATCGGTGGGGAAGCAGTATACAAAAATTTGGTTTTATCAACGGAGTTGATAATGTAAATTGGCCACCGTACAGAGATTCTATTAGCTTTTAGAATCTCTGTACGGTGGCCAGTTTACATTATCAACACCGTTGATAAAACTCAATTTCGGTTAACAAAAGTGGAGAATCCGGGTATCGATCCCGGTACTTCCCGCATGCAAAGCGGGCGCTCTACCATTTGAGCTAATCCCCCGTTTCTATAATCAACTTAAAATGCACTGACCAAGAACCTTTTAAGGAAAAGAGGGAAGATTGGTCAGCTTCAAATTGTTTTTAATGCAAGACATATCAAAGATGGTGCTAACCAACAAACTCTACAATCATCGGTACCAAACTTAGAGTCATCCGATTTCTGAACATCTCTATTGCTTGCTCAGGCTATTATTGCAACTAAAAGTTTCATCAGACGTCAATTATTGATCGGGGATTCAACAAATGTCGTCAAGGCTCCTGAAAAATCACACTTACCTTTCGTGTTGAACCCTTAACGAAAAGAGGGAAGTTTGGTCAGCTTCAAATTGTTTTTAATGCAAGACAGATCTAAGATGGTGCAAAAGAACAAACCCTGTAACCACCTGTGCCAAACTTAGAGTCGGCCGCTTTCTGAACATCTCTGGTGGTTATTCATGCCATCATTGCAAGTCAAGGTTTTATCAATATATCGATTGATCGGGAATTCAACTCATGCCATCAAGGCTGAGGGAAATACACACTCACCTTTTGTGTTGATGAACTCAAACATTCATCTTGTGAAAAGTTTTAGCTTGCAAAATGTTGGGCCTCTACCGATCTCACAGCCAACAATTCCAGGCCACGACAACTCTCTCCAAGGACTCAATCTTAGTTTCGTGAAGGTAACAGCTCCGACAAAATCCCAGCGACACGTTTCCGATAAATTAAAGCACGAAAGGCCCGCCCCTGAATTTAAGACCGGCAATTTTCATCACCTAAGGCAGAATTACCCTACAAGATTAACAGGTAGAGAAAAAAAATTTCAAGACCACACTCCCTTGGAACAAAAGATGGAAGAAGCCTTGGTCCATGTAAGGTTCGAACTCAGGACTTGGCGTTATTAGCACAAAACGCTCTGCCGGCTGACCTAATGGGCCAGGTCACCTATGATATGATGCGTTCAGAAGGAATTGCAACTTCCAAGATGGCGGGGAGAAAAACGACACCAACCGGCCAATTCTTGTTTTCGTGTGATCGAGTTTCATGCGCCAATGTGGAGGGAACATAGATGCGTACGTCCAAAAAAGGAAGCTTCTCTGTCAAACGAAATAAATGTTTTCGATTTCATATTCAAACACGCAATCTAAGCATGGCGCCGTAGCTCAGTTGGTTAGAGCGCCTGTCTAGTAAACAGGAGGTCATGGGTTCAAATCCCATCGGTGCCTTGAGATCAGTGTATCTTATATTGTCATGGTCTGGCTGCATTTTCTTGCAGTTGAGTAACACCATCTTTTTGGAGTCATTTCTTTCCTTGAGAGTTAACGAGTTTTTGAAAAACTGATCGTTCTTCGTTCTTCAATAAAGTTACATACATCATTTTACAGTTGTAGCCAAGTTTCCTAGCCCAAGAAAGGAAGCGAGGCTCCCGGTCAACCTCTTTTGATACAAACCTTTGTGTTTTTCTAATGTTTATGTAGACTAATTGGAATTACAGTAACACAATTTACATGATAAAAGCAGTGAGGTCTGTATCAATACAAGGTCAGCGGCAGCCTCGCAGCCATTCATAGCCTAGGTCACTGAGCAAACAACTGTAAAATGACCTATTGCCGATTGGTGTAATAGATTTTTTGCTTCTGAGGTATTTCGGTTGACTTCAGAATGGTGCAAGAGTGGAGGATCCGGGTATCGATCCCGGTACCTCCCGCATGCAAAGCGGGCGCTCTACCATTTGAGCTAATCCCCCGTTACTATAGCCCATTTATAACGCACACCAACAACCTTTTAACGAAGACAGGGAAGATTGGTCAGCTCCAAATTGTTTTCAGTGCGAGACATATCCAAGATGGTGCTAACCAACAATTTCTACAACCATCGGTACCAAACTTAGAGTCATCCGATTTCTGAACATCTCTAGTGCTTGCTCAGGCTATTATTGCAAGACAAAGTTTCATCAGATGTCAATTATTGATCGGGGATTCAACAAATGCCATCAAGACTCCTGGAAAAACACACTTACCTTTCGTGTTGATAAGCTAAAAAACTTTTCTGGAAAACTCTAGCTTGCACAATCTTGGGCCTCTACCGATCTCACAGCCAGGAATTCATGGTGACGACACCTTTCTCTAAGTACTCAATGTTAGTTAGATGAGGGCTACAGCTCCGACAAAACCCCAGTGACACGTTTTCGATAAAGTAAAGCACGAAAGGGCCGCTACTGGACTTAAGACCAGTACTTTTCACCTCTTAAGCGAGAATCATTCCACCAAACCAACAAGTCCAGAAAGAAAATTTCAAGACCAAACTCCCTCGGAACAAAAGATAGAGAAAGACTTCGTCCATGTGAGGTTCGAACTCACGACCTTGGCGTTATTAGCACTACGCTCTGCCGACTGAGCTAACGGACCAGGTTACTCGGTACTCATAGCGTTTTTTGAACAACCGCTCTTATCCGATTTCGTGCTTAAGTGACGATTGTTGTAATAGAATTTAGTCTATTGAGGCATCTCGGTTAACAAAAGAATGAAAGGGGTAGTTTCTAAAGAAACAGTGATGCTGCGTCGGTGGGGAAGCAGTATACAAAACTTTGGTTTTATCAACGGAGTTGATAATGTAAATTGGCCACCGTACAGAGATTCTATTAGGTTTTAGAATCTCTGTACGGTGGCCAGTTTACATTATCAACACCGTTGATAAAACTCAATTTCGGTTAACAAAAGTGGAGAATCCGGGTATCGATCCCGGTACTTCCCGCATGCAAAGCGGGCGCTCTACCATTTGAGCTAATCCCCCGTTACTATAATCAACTTAAAATGCACTGACCAAGAACCTTTTAAGGAAAAGAGGGAAGATTGGTCAGCTTCAAATTGTTTTTAATGCAAGACAGATCTAAGATGGTGCAAAAGAACAAACCCTGTAACCACCTGTGCCAAACTTAGAGTCGGCCGCTTTCTGAACATCTCTGGTGGTTATTCATGCCATCATTGCAAGTCAAGGTTTTATCAATATATCGATTGATCGGGAATTCAACTCATGCCATCAAGGCTGAGGGAAATACACACTCACCTTTTGTGTTGATGAACTCAAACATTCATCTTGTGAAAAGTTTTAGCTTGCAAAATGTTGGGCCTCTACCGATCTCACAGCCAACAATTCCAGGCCACGACAACTCTCTCCAAGGACTCAATCTTAGTTTCGTGAAGGTAACAGCTCCGACAAAATCCCAGCGACACGTTTCCGATAAATTAAAGCACGAAAGGCCCGCCCCTGAATTTAAGACCGGCAATTTTCATCACCTAAGGCAGAATTACCCTACAAGATTAACAGGTAGAGAAAAAAAATTTCAAGACCACACTCCCTTGGAACAAAAGATGGAAGAAGCCTTGGTCCATGTAAGGTTCGAACTCAGGACTTGGCGTTATTAGCACAAAACGCTCTGCCGGCTGACCTAATGGGCCAGGTCACCTATGATATGATGCGTTCAGAAGGAATTGCAACTTCCAAGATGGCGGGGAGAAAAACGACACCAACCGGCCAATTCTTGTTTTCGTGTGATCGAGTTTCATGCGCCAATGTGGAGGGAACATAGATGCGTACGTCCAAAAAAGGAAGCTTCTCTGTCAAACGAAATAAATGTTTTCGATTTCATATTTAAACACGCAATCTAAGCATGGCGCCGTAGCTCAGTTGGTTAGAGCGCCTGTCTAGTAAACAGGAGGTCATGGGTTCAAATCCCATCGGTGCCTTGAGATCAGTGTATCTTATATTGTCATGGTCTGGCTGCATTTTCTTGCAGTTGAGTAACACCATCTTTTTGGAGTCATTTCTTTCCTTGAGAGTTAACGAGTTTTTGAAAAACTGATCGTTCTTCGTTCTTCAATAAAGTTACATACATCATTTTACAGTTGTAGCCAAGTTTCCTAGCCCAAGAAAGGAAGCGAGGCTCCCGGTCAACCTCTTTTGATACAAACCTTTGTGTTTTTCTAATGTTTATGTAGACTAATTGGAATTACAGTAACACAATTTACATGATAAAAGCAGTGAGGTCTGTATCAATACAAGGTCAGCGGCAGCCTCGCAGCCATTCATAGCCTAGGTCACTGAGCAAACAACTGTAAAATGACCTATTGCCGATTGGTGTAATAGATTTTTTGCTTCTGAGGTATTTCGGTTGACTTCAGAATGGTGCAAGAGTGGAGGATCCGGGTATCGATCCCGGTACCTCCCGCATGCAAAGCGGGCGCTCTACCATTTGAGCTAATCCCCCGTTACTATAGCCCATTTATAACGCACACCAACAACCTTTTAACGAAGACAGGGAAGATTGGTCAGCTCCAAATTGTTTTCAGTGCGAGACATATCCAAGATGGTGCTAACCAACAATTTCTACAACCATCGGTACCAAACTTAGAGTCATCCGATTTCTGAACATCTCTAGTGCTTGCTCAGGCTATTATTGCAAGACAAAGTTTCATCAGATGTCAATTATTGATCGGGGATTCAACAAATGCCATCAAGACTCCTGGAAAAACACACTTACCTTTCGTGTTGATAAGCTAAAAAACTTTTCTGGAAAACTCTAGCTTGCACAATCTTGGGCCTCTACCGATCTCACAGCCAGGAATTCATGGTGACGACACCTTTCTCTAAGTACTCAATGTTAGTTAGATGAGGGCTACAGCTCCGACAAAACCCCAGTGACACGTTTTCGATAAAGTAAAGCACGAAAGGGCCGCTACTGGACTTAAGACCAGTACTTTTCACCTCTTAAGCGAGAATCATTCCACCAAACCAACAAGTCCAGAAAGAAAATTTCAAGACCAAACTCCCTCGGAACAAAAGATAGAGAAAGACTTCGTCCATGTGAGGTTCGAACTCACGACCTTGGCGTTATTAGCACTACGCTCTGCCGACTGAGCTAACGGACCAGGTTACTCGGTACTCATAGCGTTTTTTGAACAACCGCTCTTATCCGATTTCGTGCTTAAGTGACGATTGTTGTAATAGAATTTAGTCTATTGAGGCATCTCGGTTAACAAAAGAATGAAAGGGGTAGTTTCTAAAGAAACAGTGATGCTGCGTCGGTGGGGAAGCAGTATACAAAACTTTGGTTTTATCAACGGAGTTGATAATGTAAATTGGCCACCGTACAGAGATTCTATTAGGTTTTAGAATCTCTGTACGGTGGCCAGTTTACATTATCAACACCGTTGATAAAACTCAATTTCGGTTAACAAAAGTGGAGAATCCGGGTATCGATCCCGGTACTTCCCGCATGCAAAGCGGGCGCTCTACCATTTGAGCTAATCCCCCGTTACTATAATCAACTTAAAATACACTGACCAACAACCTTTTAAGGAAAAGAGGGAAGATTGGTCAGCTTCAAATTGTTTTTAATGCAAGACAGATCTAAGGTGGTGCAAAAGAACAAACCCTGTAACCACCTGTGCCAAACTTAGAGTCGGCCGCTTTCTGAACCGTCTCTGGTGGTTATTCATGCCATCATTGCAAGTCAAGGTTTTATCAATATATCGATTGATCGGGAATTCAACTCATGCCATCAAGGCTGAGGGAAATACACACTCACCTTTTGTGTTGATGAACTCAAACATTCATCTTGTGAAAAGTTCTAGTTGCAAAATGTTGGGCCTCTACCGATCTCACAGCAAAGAATTCCAGGCCACGACAACTCTCTCCAAGGACTCAATCTTAGTTTCGTGAAGGTAACGGCTCCGACAAAATCCCAGCGACACGTTTTCGATAGATTAAAGCACGAAAGGGCCGTCCCTGAACACCTATGATGTGATGCGTTTTTCAGCTGTAAATCAGAAGGAATTGCAACTTCCAAGATGGCGGGGAGAAAAACGACACCAACCGGCCAATCCTTGTTTTCGTGCGATCGAGTTTTTTTCGCCAATGTGGAGGGAACATAGATGCGTACGTACAAAAAAGGAAGCTTCTCTGTCAAACGAAATAAATGTTTTCGATTTCATTTTCAAACACGCAATCTAAGCATGGCGCCGTAGCTCAGTTGGTTAGAGCGCCTGTCTAGTAAACAGGAGGTCATGGGTTCAAATCCCATCGGTGCCTTGAGATCAGTGTATCTTATATTGTCATGGTCTGGGTGCACTTTCTTGCAGTTGAGTAACACCATCTCTTTAGAGTCATTTCTTTCCTTGAGAGTTAACAAGTTTTTGAAAAACTGATCGTTCTTCGTTCTTCAATAGAGATACATACAGCATTTTACAGTTGTAGCCAAGTTTCCTAGCCCAAGAAAGGAAGCGAGGCTCCCGGTGAACCTGCTTTCATACAAACCTTTGTGTTTTTCTAATGTTTATGTAGACTAATTGGAATTACAGTAACACAATTTACATGATAAAAGCAGTGAGGTCTGTATCAATACAAGGTCAGCGGCAGCCTCGCAGCCATTCATAGGCTAGGTCACTGAGCAAACAACTGTAAAATGACCTATTGCCGATTGCTGTAATAGAATTTTTTGCTTCTGAGGTATTTCGGTTGACTTCAAAATAGTGCAAGAGTGGAGGATCCGGGTATCGATCCCGGTACCTCCCGCATGCGAAGCGGGCGCTCTACCATTTGAGCTAATCCCCCGTTACTATAGCCCATTTATAACGCACACCAACAACCTTTTAACGAAGACAGGGAAGACTGGTCAGCTCCAAATTGTTTTCAATGCGAGACATATCCAAGATGGTGCTAACCAACAAACTCTACAACCATCGGTACCAAACTTAGAGTCATCCGATTTCTGAACATCTCTAGTGCTTGCTCAGGCTATTATTGCAAGACAAAGTTTCATCAGATGTCAATTATTGATCGGGGATTCAACAAATGCCATCAAGGCTCCTGGAAAAACACACTTACCTTTCGTGTTGATAAGCTGAAAAAGTCTTCTGGAAAACTCTAGCTTGCACAATGTTGGGCCTCTACCGATCTCACAGCCAATAATTCATGGTGACGACACCTTTCTGTAAGTACTTAATGTTAGTTAGATGAGGGCTACAGCTCCGACAAAACCCCAGTGACACGTTTTCGATAAAGTAAAGCACGAAAGGGCCGCCACTGGACCTAAGACCAGTACTTTTCACCTCTTAAGCGAGAATCATTCCACCAAACCAACAAGTCCAGAAAGAAAATTTCAAGACCAAACTCCCTCGGAACAAAAGATAGAGAAACGACCTTGGCATTATTAGCACCACGCTCTGCCGACTGAGCTAATGGACCAGGATACTTTGCACTCATTGCGTTTTCGTTGTAATTCAGGAGAAATTTTAACTTCCAAGATGGCGGTCGCGTTTCAAACGCCAAGCTAGAGGGAACAAGCATGCATACGTACAAAAACAATTGCTTTGTGGAACTAGACTGCGAGCAGTCCCTTCGTAAATTAGTCGAGGGTCCTGCTTTTCTGAGACAGTCGTTTTTTGTCACGCAAGCAAATAAAATGACCATGGGAGGCTTAGGAAGAGGAGAGAAAGAACTGTAACCGACGCGTTCAACGGGAAATTCCGATTTTAGCGCCAACAATGGAAAGCTGTCGAACTCATTTGACGAGATAATTACATAATTACTATTGAAAGAACGATGTGTCAAAGAATATTTGCTGACCAAGTGAATATGACTACCGCGGTAGATTCAGGGCCTCTGTACACGACCCCGGGTTGAGTCACCGCGATGGGTAACCTTTTTGCAGTCAAATGTTTGTAAGCGTTTACACGAAAACAGTAGTCATGCTGGATCAGCCCCCCTTGCCGGGTAACCCTTTTTGAGACTCAATTTGACCTGGATAGAAGGGTTAAAATTTCTTCATATAAACATCGTTTGAACGTCACTCTTTTTTACGGTTCAGCGTTCTTGCCCAAGTGCAGCCTGTAGCAAAATGGCGGAGGCGAGAAGGCATGAAGAGAGTGTGG
>NC_090872.1:1024418-1031918 GCF_036669935.1 Montipora foliosa | reverse complement strand
GTTGTCTGATCTCGCCTCAAACTTGCAGGGTAGTGCATGGCTCAACTTTAAACATCGCCCTTTCAGCAAGAGATCTGCTTCTATTTGGTAAGTACTGGATTACTGATCATACTGTTATTTTGAACATCACCTCTGGTGCTTTCACTTTGCATAGTAAAATGCTTTTGAAATCATGAACTTTTCCAATCATCCGCGATTCCTTTGTGGCAGATATAATTGGTTAACGAATTCTTTATGGCAGCACTGTTTATCCGCTTTGTTGTAATTTCATTGTATAGTGTACCAGACATATGTCACTACAAGACAGGGCCCGGTTCCTCGAAAGCCGATTAACTTAATCCAGGATTAGCGTAAACTTTTGTTTCACGTTTTCAACTTTTTGGTGAAAGTTTCTTTTGCTTAATTTTGTTTTTCAAGATTGACGTCTTCTCATGTAAAGTTCTGCCGAAAATCTGCGTCGAACAGCATTTGGGAGTAGAGAAATGAACTGTTTGGTTAAATTTTAATCTTAGATTAGCGTTAATCGGCTTTTGAGGAACTGGGCCCAGAACGTTAAAGTGCAAGCTTTTCAGTGCTACCTAAATAAATGTGGTTTTGTTTTGAACCAGTTGCGTAATTTTAGTTTGAAAATACAACACCTCAATTTGTTTACATAATTGACATTCGAAACCACTTGCGTTCGAGCTTCCTTCGCGTGCGAGCGTTCTTCAGCCTGACCGTTGTACTTTTCATATTTGGACACCAACATTCTTTGCCTTGTACATTATTTTTGGAAAGTTCACATCATTTCCAAGAATTTTTATTGCTCAAAAAAGTGAAGGTGATGCCAAAAAACTTAAGTTAGACTGCTGGCGTGTGGAAACAGCAAAGCTGTTGAAATGTCCTGTTAGATGGTGTTGGAAGATGTACCACTGTAGCAAAAATATGTTCGTTCTGAATTTTCTTTTACCGGAAACAATCATATATTATTTGTTAACGTCTTTGCTTTGCTCATTAATCCTGGAGTTATGTCTGGTTTACGTTGGCTCCTCAGCATTTCACCTAAACGAGTTAGCAGCTTATCTACCACGATGAAATACTCCGCGCCAAGTTTTGTGCAAATATTAGAGTCCTGCCTTCTCTGCCATTATTTTGAAATTTCCTGCAGACAAACCCTTAAAAATTGTACTAAAGCTGATAGGTCTAATTTCCAGTTGTTCACATTCCTGTTTACAATGTATATCTGTCATAAAAGGCAGACTTGCTTTGCTTAATTGAACCACAAAACAGGTTGATTTCCTCCTCCTAATAATTCACTTATCCATGATTTTTGTTTTCCATCACAGGGGCCACTTTTATAAGATGAATACTCTTCATTGTCTAGATGATGGATAAATTCTAAGACAAAAGCAATGGTTTCTGGTGGAAGTTTATGACTATATTGGCGTCTTATTTTCGGAAGTGCTGCTCCTGGACCATACATCTTACTATAAAGTCTAGCTTTTGTTAATTCGTAGTCTGTGCATGATACTTCTTCTCCTCGACTGTTAGTAAACCTGAACATTTGCTTAATTTCCTTATTTGTGTATTGCTGTGCTACACAGTTCAACAGTTCAACCCATTTGGGACTTCCAGGTCTCTCTCTGGAGTAGCTGAGAGCTAAGCCCTCCATGATGTTAGCATGTGCATTCACTTTTTCCTGAATGGAATTTGAAAGAAGTGAAGACAATGGCTTGCTCCTTTTACTTTTTACTTCTAGTAAGAAACACCTCCTAGAGAGTGAGGTTCGCATGGTTACAATCATGTTTCCAAAACATTGCTAAAGTCAGTATTCGTGCAAAGTACTGATAGAGGTGAAAAATATTGTGATCTTATTTTTTTTTTCAAAGGTAAAGGAAAAACCGTCCTGACGTTGAATTAGTCAGTAATAATTACTGACTCTGATCTGATTATTAGAATGCAAAAAGAGTACTCTATAGCCTGGATTAGTTTTCTATTTTAGGGAATAATGCATACAGTACAAACTCACATATAAGAACCTAGTACAGGCTGAAATTTGGCATTTTAAAAATACCCAAAAATATAAGAACCTGCAGAGCCTGGCAAAGAAAAAGAGGTACTTACAAAAAAATCACCCTTGAGAAAACTCCTGTTATAGACCTAATCGGCTAACTCAATGTTGTACCCAATTCAAACCCTTTGGGGAAAAAACATTTTGTTTCAGGTATTTTCATATCATTTAAATATGAATGGTACATTATAATGCAAATACAATACACAAAGAATCTTAATCTCAGGAGATTTGAATTGGGTACAACATTGAGTTAGCCGATTAGGTCTATTGTGTATATGTTTTCTTTGATTGGCATTTTATTGGATTTTCTCTAGAAATAAATTATGTTTTCCATAAAGCTACAGTGCAATACTGTCTACATATCTTATGAATAAAATATAGAAATTTATTGTTGTTCCTCTGAGAAATAAGAACCTATTAAGAAACTACATGTAATCAGCCTGAATTATGACCTCAAAAATTCTAGGTTCTTACTTGTGGGTCTTTACTGTATTTTGTAGGGTTACCAGTAGTAACTTTTACCCTGTTATACAAGCATGACAGCATGCCATGTTTTCAGTTTCGCGGGCTTGGGAGATCCTTGAATGGTGTTCATCTTTTCATTACCAATCCAAACAAACTGAAAAACCAACTAGTAAGGTAGAATATGTATGGTAGAATTTTACCATGTGAGTTAAAAGAAGGAAAGTTTGGCCCATCAAATTGGCCTTCAAGAATTTCCTGGCAGATCTGTTCATTTGAGGCACCCATGTTTTCAACTTCTGTTTTAAGTTCAGCCACTTTTTACCTTGCGCAGTTTTAAAGTTTGCTTCAAATCCTCCGCTGAGTTTGCTTTGACGTGAGTTCATATGACACTGGGGCACAACCAACTTGATTTTGAATAGAATTGTTTGCAGACAGGGGCTGTGGAACACTTTTGTTTAAACTGGGTGACAGCCTGTGCAACCTTACATAACATGCACCACAGCACCTTAAACTGCCTATGAGGGCCACACAGCCAAACTTTTTTTCCAAAAAAGTTTTCTTAGCTTCAGGGAACAAATCATCTACTGACTTTGGGAGATATGTCCAGGTTTGACCCTAATTAGATGCACGCGGATTTCGATAAGCGTCATGAAGTGTCCCCTTGCTCTTCTCGCCAACTTCAACATCACTTGTGTCTCAGAATACAGACAATTTATGTCACAAAGTGTCCCACAAATGCTACTCTTTAAGTGAAGATTAGCTGCTGCATTTACCCAAAACTAAAAATAATGCTGACCTTTACCCTTACCTTATTGTTGAAAATAGGCAGCAAATGCTTAGACTTAAAGGGACACTTTGTGTTGGATGTCAAAATTGGGCGTGTATCTAATTAGGGTCAAACCTGGACATAAGTGGACTTTGGTAGTGACTTTAAATGTTTTAGCTTGTACAGGGGAGTTGTGCATTTGGACGCTGAACATCAGAGGCGGATAGTGGCATTCCTACAGGCTTGACATTTTTCCTTTAACATCATTTATGGGACGAGATTCTTCCTTCCTTGTAGGTTTTTTACATATACTATAAGTAAGTACTGATGAAGACATTGTTTACAATCTCTGAGGCTCAGCTGGGACTAGTTTCTTTCTTTTTTTTTTTTTTTTTTTTTTCAATTCTTCACAAAGATCAAACCTTCAATAACTCTCTTTTTTTTAACTTTGATATAAGCTAGACTTAACTCTAGGGAATTGGAAAATGAAACATTTGTGGCAAATTTTATGATAAATTCAACTCAACAATCGAAATTGAAAGTTGACAATTGAAGCTAAGCTGAACACAATCTTAATGTGTAACTTTAAAGGGGGAACTGAAAAGGAAACACTTAAACACTGGGGGTCTCTTTACGGAAGAAGTGTGCGGGAGATAAGCTGAAAATCAACTCTAAAGGAACCTATCCACGAATACTCAATACCTTTCAAAAAAAAAAAAAGGACAAAGTTACCTTTTGTAAGGTCTAGCGATAAAGTACACCGAGCTGTAACGACAACAGCAGTCCGAAAACGATCTGTAGGAAACCTCACTGAACCGTAACGCAAGTGACAGAAGCTGCTTCCACATCAGCGACTACCTCTAACTCGAATATCAGATCACCGGTCACAGACAAGGCAATGACAAAAGAACTGTTCACACTATTTTAATAGAAGTATAATAAGAATTCATCCTAGGTTTGCAATCTCAAGATAGTCCAAAAGCAACTCTTGACACACTAATTCTAGACTGGATCTCTTATTAGCAGAGTCGGAGAACTCGAAATCTTACGGCAGAAAGATCTTTTCGAACAATTTGCGTACTGGTTATAACCTTGCAAGAAGGTTAAACTAAATACGATAAATTCACCGCTTCAAAACGTTTTTCAAAGCTTTACAGATCTTTCCGAAGTGACTGAATGAAATACCTGTGTAAAATGGTTGGCTAATCGCTTGCACTCAACACAACTTCTATGTGCTCTTCCACAGCGACACAATATGGCCGACGGTACAAGTCCTGATCTGAAAGAAAGATGCGCGCAAGCTCTTATGGGATTTTTGGCCGCTGGCGCGCTTTATTGCTCGATGTTCAAAAAAATCTCGTCTTAATGTATTCTTGCGCTAAATCATCTAGCTTTCTGAAAACGCCCTTTCGGATAGCGTTAAGCGCACGTCGATCAAAAATGTTTTATGCAATTTCCTGTAAATCTGATTTATTTTATCCTTTCTCTGTGATGGAAACTACATTCTAACTATCCGTAAACCAAGCAACGGTGTGATACGTTAATTCTTCGAGAAAGCTTCCAGTGACAACAAGACTGCTGATAGTCTTCTACAAGTGGAACTGAAGCGCCCCTCTGCGTCTGACCAATTCTGTCGAAACACCTTGTTTTCAAAAGGGATAAAACGGCCACACGCTACGTCAGAGGCATCAGAATACACAATTCTGGAGGGTTTCTGTTTGCATGGCCACAATGGAATGCCATTCAAGTTAGACACATTATTCTTTCAGAACTTCAACTCGCTAACAGCTTCTTCGTTCAAATAGGCGTGATCATTCCAGGATCTGCTCGAATTAATAACAAGGTACGAATATCTGGACATCAGTCTGGTGACATTGCCAAATACAATTTCCCAACAAAATAATCTTGCCCGCTATGGTCGCTATTCGTTTCACGTGAAGAAAAAAAACGTAAGGTCTGAACATAAGGTATTCAATGTCGGTTTCTAGACTTTCAATTTTTTTGTCCGTTGCAGAAATAGATGAATTGATCATGTTCAAAACTGAGCCCAGCCAAGTTATGATCTGGCTGGGATTCCATGTGCATTTATCTTCATAGGAAGAAAGACCAACTTTCAGTAAATCTGAATGACTTGCAAACTAGCTTTTTTAGGAAGCCGGTGAAAAGTTGTACCCGCCCCCAAACAGTCGTCTAGAAAACCAAGAATAGCCGTGCCTTCACTACGCCAATTCTTGACCAAAGGCTTAAATAATTTGGTTAACAAAACAGTTGTGAGACCGAATGGGAGCACTAGAAGTGAATAATACTTGGTTGATCCTTCGGAAAAGGTCCAAGAAAATAATGAATATTTAGTATGCTCGGAGAAAACATCAATATGGTAATATACGGACTTTAAATCAAAAGTAAACAAATAATCGCCGGGCTAGATAACCTGTTTGGCAACAGCGATGTCTTCACATTTGAAAATCTTATTGAAGAGATGCAAATTAATATGTCTAAGGTCGATCTAAAATAAGCCTGTTCTTACTACTCTTTTGCATAGATATACATACCAATGCATTTACAATCTCTAGGGGCACTGATAATTCCGCTATACAATTCAATTCCAACAAAATCTAAATAGCTTCTTTTTAGTCAGGGAGCATATGTCATAAAATAAATCTCCGTGGGATTTTTATGGTGAAAGCAAACCACCTACCTAGATGTGTTAAGGGAAACCTGAGGAACATTAAAAATGTTGTCGGCAATTTTGTAACCTGCACCGGCGGTCGCTATGGGGGTCTGTTTTTAGACCTATATGGTTCAACATGGAATGGAGGCTCGAATATAAAATGGCGTGTAAATACAATTAACTACAATAAATTTCCACAAAAATACCAGAAATCTTTAATATAGTCTATCTAATACATATCCATAGACTTAAGTACTTAGTACTGATCACATGATCAACACTGCACGAAAGCGAGGCTGGTCATTTGTTAGCTTCAAATAAGCATCAAAGGCATGAATTCTGGTATCGAAAATTGATCAAAGAGTTAAATTTATCAAAGCGAGTATTATTTCATGTTTAAAAACTATATTCGGATCAATAGCTTATTGAAATCAGGAAAAACAATGATTTTGGTCAGCGGTCATTTGCATCATTTTAGAGGTCCGCCATGTTGGATTTACAGACCATCTAGAGCGACATGTTTTGTGGTGTTTATGAAGATATGGAAACGGATTGTGGTTCAAAAACAAACGAAATTGAGGCCCAAGGGTTGGATTTACATTTATGTATAATTTGTCAAAGGAAAAAAATTGAAAATCTAGTTGAAAAGCCCGAAGCACATGAAAAAGTGTGAATATCGATCGAGGAATGGAGTAAATATGGCAATCTCCAGTACACAGAAGTGTGGAATAAACTGAGGTTTACTTCTGTCCAAGAGCTCGAGGATAGGCAGGCATCATGGCATAGATCCTGTTATAAAGATGCAGTACATGCTGGGATGCTTAGACGAGCAAGAGAAAGGTATGAGAGGCAGCTCGAAGGCCCCAATGAGTCCAGGCGAAAATCACGACCAGGTTCATCACTAGAAATTCCCCAACTAACCCGTTCGCAAACGTCTCCCTACAATAAGAATGTTTGTTTTTTCTGCGATGGCCCACCCGGTTACCGTAAGAACCTGCATAATATTAGTATCTTTTCTGCCGGTGAGTCCCTTTGCACTGCGATTGGGATGTCAGGGAATGATAAGCTCTCGGTTAAGCTCAACACATCAATTTCTCCAGATTATGCTCATTCGATAGATATAAAGTACCACAAAAACTGTTGGACAATTCATGTATCGCACGTTTTACGAAGACAAACATTCGAATTATCATCTGCGAAGTTGGCTGGTGAGATTGCAGCACAAATAGAATTCCTGACAATGACGGAGATGACTTTGAGGAGTGGAAAAGTGACGACTATGTCCGAATTACAAGATGCTTTTGAAAGCATACTAGAATCTAACAATGTGGAAAATCCGAGAGGCGGACGAAAGGCCTTAAAGCAGTTACTACTCCGAGAGATACCAGAGATAGAGTTTCATGCACCTAAACGTGTCAATGAGTCCGAGCGAGTCAGTATCAAGAGAACAAGAGATGAAGCAATTCAGATGACTGAAGATCAGACCGCAAACATAGACTCCGATATGAAAACTCTGTTTGATGCCGCCGCAATAATTAGGAAATC